>NW_024884878.1:6585661-6645624 GCF_019232065.1 Centrocercus urophasianus
TTTTCCTTTTTCTTCTTCCTTTTCCTTTTCCTTTTCCTTTTCCTTTTCCTTTTTCCCTTTTCCTTTTTCCCTTTTCCTTTCCCTTTTCTTTTTCCTTTTTCCTTTTTCCTTTTTCCTTTTTCCTTTTTCCCTTTCCCTTTCCCTTTCCCTTTTCTTTTCCCTTTCCTTTTCCTTTTTGTTGTTGCTAACATTCCCATTAGATCATTAACCCTGTAAAGGTAGGTGACCTCTTTTCAGACTAGCATCTCCAAAACTGTCTTTGCCTCTACTGACCTCCTAGATACTGATTAAACTGCTCCACTGTGTTTGATTAGCTTAGTTTACAGACCATTTAGCTGGTGCAGAAGTATTTACCTGTGATAATCCTGTGAAGATTAAGATGGGGAAAGTAAAAGCCTGGAGCCACTTCAGTAGGCTTTATGACACAGTCTGGGATGAGTCTTGTGTCTTTATGTACATTTTAAAATCTCAGGTCTTGCCCTTTTGGCTCAGTGATACGCTTTTATTCTGGAGTATAAATTGTTCCTGCTCCTTCAGCGAGAGGTGGTGATTTCCTTCCCTCATGGCCATACACTTTTGTCAGTGCTCTGCCCATGGCTTTGAGTTCACACTGGGCGTGAGGAACATGCTAATCAAGGAGATCAGAACTGAGCAAATTGCTCTGTTGTACTTTATTAGTATTGATGCAGTGCTACTGTGTTGTGCAATTAAAAAGCAGAAAGTTTGAGTGGAGACATTTAGACATCAGCTGGTTGATGTCATTCCTTGGCTGCCTCTACTTGTGAGTTTCACCACCTGCCAACACTTTGCAGTGCAACAAGCCAGGTTTTCTTGTTCCTGCTGGTACAACTGAAGGTAGATCTGTAATACTGTATTATATGTGTCTTTTTATATATCCATTTCATCTGAAATCTCTTTCTCCCTACTAAGGGCTGCTGACATGTTCCAGTGGAGTTGCCAGCACTTTTTTGTTCTTTTTCACTTGTTTTTTATTGACAGATGCCATCACTTCAGATCACAGTGGTATGGCCAGTGCAAATTCCACTTCCTTCCTAGGTTCATTGAGAGAGACTGTATTGTGGCCAAGGTGAGGAGATGGCAGAGCATCTACGTCTAGCTCTTGAGTGTCCATTGTGAAAGAGAGAACCGGTCACTTTGCTCAAACACAGTTTTGACCCAGCCCTTATTGTCAAGGCTTGGAACTACCTTGCTGAGTCAGTAGGACTCAGTAGTAGCTTTAAGGGCCAATCAGATTCCCTTGGCAGGTAGTAAGACTTCCTGTAAAGTTAGTGCAGCCTTTGCTGTCCTTGGGAAGGGAAACAGATAGAGAATTCCTGGCTGTGTCGAGAGGTGGAGCTTTTGTGGGGATGAACTGCTGCTTCTCTGGGCTTTGAGTGGGTTTTCTATCTTACAGAGTTGCAGTCAGATTTTCCTTCCTTCTTCTGTGGGCTTTTTGTCCTGGCTGATGTCCCATTAAAAATCCTTGTGTGATCAGTTTAGGTGGAGGTTTGCATTGCTGTGTTGTGGGAAGGTCCCTTCCAGCTGGCCAGCAAATGGGAGATTTGGACCCAAGCTCCCATGGCTGCTGCCAAAGTCGTCTGCTCCACAGGCTTACTGCCTCTTGTCGATTAGTACCTACTCCATATGATGTGGGTTGTTGAGTCTTTACTGAAGATCAAGCAAATTAAGTCATGTAGGTCATTTTTATATGCTTGAGTCACCTTTTCTGTTTATTAGCTGCTTTGAATGACTGTCAGCCATCAGAGGATAGCAGTTTTCCCTCCTGATTGTTGTGCAAGTGTAATCCTATCTGGTTACGTTACGTGCTGTGGTACTTAATGCTTAATTATTCACTGCTTGTGCAAGATAATTTCTCAAAAATAATAAAAGTATACATTTTCACTGTATTAATAATTACACTGTGTAGAATTCAGAAGAATGTCAGAGTAAAATTTCTGTTGATATGACATGCTGTTTGAGAAACATTCTTTGGTTTTGGGGTATTATGGTTTTTTTTGCTGGTTTCAGGGCACTGACAAAAGAAATTGGCATTACCATTTTTCACGTGGTTTGACCCATTAGATTGTCTAGTGGAAACTATTTGAGTTGGCATCGAATTGCTTTTACATTTTCAAGACACTTAAGATACAAAACAGAAAAGACAGCACTAGATAAATACGCTGCATATGTAATAATATTACTGCCAAGGAAATTTAATTCAGTCTTCAGTGATGAGTTTGGGCATATGTATTGCAGTTAGCTAGAGATAAGTTAATGCATTCAGCACAGTCTCAAGTAACTAGGAGCAGAACAAAACTGATATTTTGCATTAGTTGTGTATTATTTATTGTATCATATTTAAGTGTGCAGAAGACACCTGATACTACTGCCATCTGCTTGGTATCAGATACTGTGTCTGCATGTGGAGAGGGCAGCATGGTTCTGTCTGAACTTTCTGTGCAAGAGTTGCCTTGGAACAGCTTTGCCTTTGTAAACAGTGACTTCGTTACTGTTTTTCTGAGTAATTTTCTTTGCAAATGCTGTAGTTTTGCCATTAAAAATCAATGCAAGGACCAAACCTGTGTTTCATAGGCTGTTTTCATAACTGTATGAGCTGTCCTGATAGTTTAGCAGTACCCCACTCCTGCAGGTTGCTTTCCTGGGTCTCCCATTTCCAAAGGCGGGGAGGATGGTAGAGACAGAAATAGCCTTCCCAAACAAAGGGGGAAAGCAGTAGGTTATTCTGGTGTTGGTAGGGGAAAATACTCATCAGCGTATTTTGGGGAATGATACCTTAGTCATTGATTGAAGGAGTTTTTCAGAAGATTGGGACAACGCAACCAAAGGGGAACAAAAAAAAATGCTGGAAATGGAAGAACTCTCCAGTGCTGTCTGATGCTCTTCAGGAAACACAGCTGGCTGTGTATGGCACACATGAGCCTCCTCTGCTCCACTGCACCTACAGCATGAGCTACCTGGCTTGCCTGAAAGCAGTACGTCTGTATTTGATGAAAGAAACAAGTATTTTTCCCTTTTCCTCATGGTAGTTAGGCTTTCCTTTGGTAGTTAGGCTAGGAGAACACAGAGTAAGTGGGGCAGGCAGACAGTGTCCTGGGGCAAAGACAAAATGTTTGTTCTGACACAATTCTGTTTTGGTTTGGTTCATTTTGCATTTGTGAAGGTCTCAGTGGTACATGCTCGGGCTGAGTGGGCTGGGAGTGGGAGGTTGCAACCTGCTGGGAAGAGCAATCTTTAAGGAACTTTTGCTGCTGAAATATGCATGTATGAAACCCACGGCCTGTCTTGTTCCCAACTTCTTCTTCAGTGTTAACAAAGAAGATTGTCTCAGAACTTCCTTGATTATCCTTTGGTAAGGTTAGTTTGAGAAATTCTGTAGGCACCATGAATTTAGTCTTACAGGCATTTATGCATGCGCTGCTAACCAAGAGAGCTGCCTGCTTCTCCCTCTGTGCTGTGTGGCTCCAGCACCCTTAACAAAATGCACCCTATTTACAGACTGCAGATAGTCACATACATCTTGTCTGTGTTCTGAGCAAAGTGTCAGGTTTGCATGGGAGGAGTGAGGAGGTGCAGGAAAAATCAAGTGAGTGTATTACTGTGAATTACTTTGCATCTGGTATATGACTTTGGTCAACTGGAAGTCTCCCTTGTCTGTGTAGCATGTGTCATGGGGGTGCAGGGACTGCATGGAGCTGGTGGAGTTAAAGCAGGCATGAAACCTTTACCTCAGCTTCTACCAGTCCCTCTCTTCTGCCACTGGCATCTCACTTGCTACCCTGTGCCTTTATGCCTAATGGCAGGACCACTGGTGCCTCTGAGACATCCAGATGTGCTGAGGAAGCACTGGGACAGTTATGGGCACACATAAGCCTTTCTGAAACTGGCAAGTAGCTTATGTGAGTTTGAGATTTAGATGAAGACTGGACTTCCTAATAGTTATTAAAATTGGTCTTTATCCTTCCGTGGAAACTTGTTAGAACAGAGGCCGGTGACCTTGTTGCTCTCTCTCAGCAGTTTAGTTCCTGATAACATTACCACTTGTGTTATTTCTGGACAGTTGTTTAAAATATTTCTGCATTTCGCTTTTTGGAGGTTTCTGCTGACATTCATTTCCGAGGTAATTTTTTTCTAAATGTTACTTGCTGATATAATAGACATTGTGTACTGCTAGTGTTGAAAACAGCCCACAGGTAGCAGGAGGAGCTGGTTGTTATTAAATAACAAATCTGAGAGTTCTCCATACAGGACAGTGCCACAACAGGGATTCCCAAGTGATACAGCTCCTCCAAGCCCAGCACAGGCGGCTGCCTGGCTCTGGCTCAGATCTGCTCTGTGTTTCTGTGATGAGCACCTGTCTGCCTCCCTCAGCCTTTGCCCATGGTCTGAGCCATCTCTGTGCATTGGATTGCAGTGAGAGGGCTTCTCCTGCATTTCTTGTGTCTTCACAGGGTTGGCTCTCAAGCGTGACTTCTACTTTCTGGCACAGAATGAGCGCTGCCTGTTGAATGATTCATTTGTAGTAGGTATTGCTCTTTTATCCCCCTCTGCTTACTCCATCCATTGAACTAGACTGCAGACGTGAACAGCCAGAATCCTTACTTTTGTATGATTTTTATTTAATGGCTAGTTACCAAGCACAGTGCTATGACATGTTTAATTTGCACAGCTGTGTTGTGGAGAAATCTTCTGACTGCTGTTTCACTATCATCTTTTAAAAGCTTGCAGCCAAAAGTTTTTAATTTCTTCCTTTTTTGTCTTTGGCAGATTTATTCTGATGTTGCACAGCTATCCTAAACATAAGCCTTGTGAAATGCCTTCTGAAGCTTTATTTTTCTTCATATCTGTTTCAGAAGTATCCAATATTCCATTTGTTCCAGTCTGGCAGATAGTAAGGTTATTTCCTGTGACATCAGTGAGTGTTTTCCTTGCTCTAGTGACTGCAGGATTGGAGTCAACTGTAGTGCAGTGTTGGTGCAATTTGGAATGAAACCTGTTTGTAACAAAGGTGACCACTCCAAGCCAAAATGACAACCGTGCCTTAAGTTCTGAACTTCTGATCAGAAGTTCTGGTCTAAGGGCAGTGATATAAAGGATGCCTAAAGGGGAACTCAGCCACTCAATTCTGTCTCCTGCTGCTGCTGAAGCTTTATGAAGTGACAAGTTAAGGACAGGAAATCTGGTCAGAATGTGCTAATTATTCCCCAGGAGTCATGTGCTCTCACAAATGACTTTTTTTGATGGTGTTACTGTCTGTGTGTCATCCTTTTGTTTCCTACAACTAGTAGATGAGAATATCTTGCAAGCCTATGTTGTTTACCAGGTACACGCCAAGTGCACACCATGTTGCTCCTCTACCGTGCAGTCTCTGGCATTTTTGCTGGACCACACTGAAACGTTGGATTGTACTCCTCCCAGCCAGTGACGTGGAGCTTGCCCTTTGTAAACATAATTTGAGATGTCCAAACTTCTCAGATATCGCTTGCACTTTGCAAAGCCTATTGGGTGCATTGTTTCAGTGCAGTTGTTTTCACTGACGTTAGTTGCTGTAATCTGACAACAAACAGGCATGTTTGCAGAAGTGATAGCGTTCGTGCCCCACCAGAAGCAGCATTTCACTGCTTACGTTTCCACTCTAGTAATGTGGTTTAATTAGAACAGATGATTGCAAAGCGATGTATAATGTGTCCTGTAAGATTACACAATTTCTTTTTTGATTGCCAGAGCTGACTGCAGGTCAGAGGTTGCTTCCAAAACTGTGTCTCATTAGGATAGGGGCACACTGTGCCTCTGCACAACAGCGAGGGAGATGTACCCTTGTATTTGGCATGCAAGTGGAGCCTCGGTGCAGGGGGCTGCAATGCTGAGGACTGGTTTGCAGTGTTGTTGTTGGCTTTGTGTGTGTAATGGAATTCCTGCCAGCTCTCTCTAATCCTTGAGTGTAAATGCAGTAGCCAAACGCTACTGAAACTATAGACTGAGCTGGCAGGATCAGCAGGGTTAGGAAACTGAGCAAAGCAGGAAGGCTGGCACTTGGTCGGTGGTTTCAGTGATAGTATGCAGTCTGAGCTGCTGCCCTTCTCATTGAGAAGCACTTTTTACTTGCATTTCTGCAGGTGCAAGTGAAGAAGGGAGGATGGGGACCGTCCTTTGCATCTGGTGGGTCATTGCTGCTCCCTTGCATGTGGCACTGTGGCTTAACGAGGAGCATGCAAAGCAAAGGCAAAATGCTCTCAGTGTGAAATGACTGCATATCAGCACAAAGTTTAGCTCTGGTGCAAGTCATCAGAGAATTGTCTTTCCAGCTCTTTCTCAGCACTGAATATGGATTTTGCAGTCTGCAATAGGGTTAAAGGACAGAGTACCTTGGGAGAGACTTTGTAAGTACTATCCAGGGAAGGGTAACAACACTTCCACCACTGAGCTTGTGGCAGTAATTTTCACTGTGCCGCCGTCAGCCTTGTGCCACTAGTAGAACTTTGCAATTGGAAAAAGACAATTAGAAACCAGCAGAGAGGTTCAAGGCATTAATTCAAGAACACATAGTGCGGGTTCTTGTTTTGGACTCACTGTTACAGTAATTAATCAGCAGTTCTGACAGCAGCAGATCTTTCTGAGAGAGGATGAAGTAGTCCAAGCTCATTGCCAATCAATGTCAGGCTGGTCAGGGAAACTACGTGTGCTTACTCCCTCTATACAGGGCAGCACGCTCCTTTCCAAGCTTTCTCTTTTTTTTTTGTTTGAATTCTACTTTGTAAATAATGGTCTGTGTCATTCCTCACTGTCATTCCAAAACAGCCCTTCTAGGTTCTGATTTGTTCTTCTGAAAAAGACAGGCCCAGATATCTGCTGAATCTGCATGAAAAGCTATGTCTGTAGTGTGAGTGCAAAGCAAACACACTCTGTGGCACAGTTAGATGATTGGGTACCCAGTGTGTGCGTTCTTACTAAAAAAACAAAAATCAGACTGGTAATTGCATGTATTCAAAAGCTTTGTCCTACCTGGACTGTGCTGTTCAGTTATTTGTGACATATTTTCTGGTGTTTGTAATTAATTGCTAATAGGTTGCTTGTATCTTTAGAAAGCAGAAATTAGATACTGATGTCAGTATCCATGGAATGACCATTGGGCATGACATTTTGTCTCATTTATAGAATAAAGGTTTATTATTACTATTATTATTTATGATACAATGACTGTACATTTTCTATTAACTCCATTCAAAGCCTGGAATAAATGCAATAATGGAAGATAATTAGTTGGGAACACTATAAAGTTGATATAGTAAAATATCTTCTGATATCTTTGAAACCTGCTGTGTTTTAGAAAATATTTTGGGTTATTGCCTGTCTTTTAATTGGCAAGAGAACAAAAAGTCTGCAATACCACAGATGGAAAGTTTTATATTTTGAACTTTTTCCTCCATTATCTTTGGAAAGAATAAGAAGTTTATCTGTATACATTTCTTAAAAGAGGTTAGTGTTGTGCTTTTGGGGTATGTACCTTAAAAAAGTTACTATCTTGCTTGCAATAGCTTTTATTCAGATGTTTCTGCTAACATGCATCTTGGCTGTGGCCATTTCTCACTCTAATTGCGAAGCAAAACAATTTGAACAGAAGTGGGTAATTTGGGAAGGGTGTCCTCTTCTATTTGGTAGGCTAGATCCACTATAAATGAATTGTAATGAGAATAGATTTTATTAAATTAATACAATGCCATAAATATCTTGTTATGCTTTTCTTATGCACCCTACTTCCTTTTTACTGATTGCCTAGGATATAGCCTTGTTTTCATTTGCTCTTCATGCTATTCCTCAGCCTAAGTAGCATGTTGTTCTGAACTTCAGTTGTCTGAAGGCTGCATTTGTGCTTTCAAATCTCAAGAAGAAATAAGTGAGTCTCTTGAGGGTCCTCCTTGCTAGAACTCTTCTTCAGAAATCTTCCTCTGCATGCCTGCCACCAGTGCATCTTGTAAATAAAACATGAATATTCTGAACATTCTCTGTGTTTCTTAATTACGCACCATCTGTGTATTTCCATGTTACACGTGCCAAATGTTGTGCTGCTGTAAGAACTGTGCTTGCATGAGAACACAAATTTAGCTCTTTTGGCCAAAGCTTTGGAACTTGGTGTGTGAAGGAAGCTTTGACAGATCATTAAACACTCGTGGTGAGATTTTATAGTTGTTTACATGTCTGTAGAGATCTCTGAAAACCCCACTCAGTGCCTGTCAATCCCTTTAGCTGCACGATGCCTATAAGAACTGTGACTTGTGTTGATTGAACCAGCCAAGATCAAAGGGATCTTTTCCATGGACAAATGTTTAAGCCCTTACAATTTTAGTCCCACTGAACTCTGCATTGTGCTGTGTCTCACACGCTGGTTTTTATGTTGGGAGAAGTCCAGCTGTGCACCCTGCTCCCTCGTGGTCTCAGGCCCAGCATCACAAGGCTTCAGCCTCCTTGGTGTACCCTCAGTAAGCACCCCTGGGTGGTTTCAGGATATCGTCTGCGTTAAAATTCAATTCAAATTTTAGATAATCTGATCTGTTATGATAATATGTTAGAGGCCTGCAGCTAGAAATGTCCCCAGGGTTAACAGAAAAATTAACAAATATTTGGATGGAGCATTTGCAGTTTCTTTATCCGCCGATTGCTGGTGACAGAATGTTACCCAGTGTTTCTGACCGGCTACAATCTGAATGCAAATACTTGTGTTTCCTGGCTCATCTCTGGGGCAGCTTTCCTTTTCCTGTTTCTTCTACATCTCGTCAAAACCTTGTCTAGGAACTTTATTAGGGACTCAACTGCATGTGGTCTGTTATGTACAGCTGGATATAAGCCAGGTCATAGATCAATGTTTTTTTGAGGATTTTAAAAGAAAATTTCAAGGCAGGACCTCACCCTGATGCTAGGGTTATTATTGATCCTTTGGAAAATGCACTATAGAAGTTTCATGTTATTTTTGCTGAGAATTAAGTCCTTTGAAAATCATTTTAAGTACAAAACAATCTCTGTGATTCTAAAAAAATGAGAAAAGATAAACAAATAAATTTTAATATAGAAAGCACAGTTTCATCCTTGCACAGAAACACCGAGTTGCTGTGGTTGCTCTAATTTTGTGCAGAAAGCAGCCTCCCTATTCTGTGCAGACAGTTAATGGTGTGGTTTCACTCTTGCTGTTTAGCCAAATGGCTAACAGGCTGCACCACTCCAATTTTCCTTAGTTTAGAAGAGCCCTGAACAGAGAGGAAACCTACATTTGAAAAATACAAACCAAATCTGGAATAGTGAAGTCACTAATGGGCAAAGAGAGTCTGCTTGTGTTTGCTGTGAGGGAGAGCGTGGTGTAGTTGATTGTCCGGGCAGGAACTTAAGGCATTGTTTTTGCAGTAAGAAAATGGGAGAGTTGGGCTTTTGTAATTTGTGTGTAAGTCAGTGATAACATTCTTGTTTTCTTTTTAGTAAATTACTTGCAGGCTTTCTGTTAAAAGAAGTTCCAGGAAAATGAAAGACCAGGGAAAGCATCTTGCCTTTAGGCTGTGTGCTTGACTCTCCTTGTTATAATGCTATAAATAGGGAGAGTAAACACACTTTGTTGCAAATGCAGGCAATTATGTATTTTAAATATTTTCCAAGTGTGTGGGTCATTGTCTTCAACAGAGAATAGTTGTGAACCACAAGCTGAGGCAAATGCTGGGATGTTTGATGCAGTGTGGTTTTATATTCAGACCATCCTGAGAAGTGCTGTGAAGAAGCAATTTTGGAACATGTTTGAGTAAACAACCAAAAAGAGCCAAGCCAAGATGTATAAGCCCCTGATAGCTAACTGAAAGCTTTGATTTTTTTTTTAAATGCTCGTCACTTTAAAATCTTATGCATTATATTTTTCAGAAATGATTTGGCAGAAAATGTGTTCTTCCATTAAAACATCTCTTGCTTGAATACAGAGGCAGCAAAATATAAAAGGTGGCTAAGACTGACTTGAGGCCACAACAAAACTCTCTACCACTGCTTACTAAAACAAATTAATGCACAGGCATCTTCCTGTGCATGGTGCACCAGTTGCACCATACAGCATGTGGTGCTGCCATTGTGTGCACCTTGACAGTGCTATCAGCAGAGTTCTGTTGCCAAAGATACTGGAGATGCTGGATGCTGTAGAAACCATCTGCCCCTTGTCACTCCAGCATAGCATGCGCCAGCGGATGGTGCTTAGCTGGAAGTCATTAAATGTGAAGGTGGGGATTTCTAGCACTTAGGAGAGATGATGAATTAAGAGAAACGGAGCACTAGGTCTTCCTCTTGTTTCCTGGAGACTTGACTGCCTTGCCACACTTAGCCCATCTCTGAGCAGTGGCTTGGACACACTGACTGGACATTGTCAGGAAAAAGATAAGCCCAGACCAGAAACAGCTCCAGTAAGCCGTTTTGCAGATGTGTAACACAACTTGAAAAGCCCTGGAAAGAACATTTTAGGGAAGAACTGTCAGTCTTGCTCCTTGAGCAAGCCCTGCTGTAAGTAGAGATACCCACTCACTATGGTTTCCTTGGCAAATATTGGTGGGGCCAGAGCATGTTAAATCAGTTGTTCTGTTGTTTATCGTTGTTTTGTTTTTCTTATATTAAATTTTGGCAGACAAAACATTAACTCAAAGCAAAAGAATCCAGCTATGACAGAGATAAAGGTGACTCAGCCAAAAAATGCCATCTACCAAAGATAGTGATACAAGAATCATGAGCATACAAGTGTATTTAAATCAGTTCCAGTTCCTTGGAGAATGGAGATTAAAGCTCTTTCTCATCCAGGGAAGTGGCAGCAATGACACTGTTCCTCAAGTAAGTGCAAACTCATTAAATAGGCATTTGAGTCTGCTTCAGTGTCTGCTTTAGTCACTGGAGTTTTGGCTTCAAAGGGTATTACATCAAGGTCTCCTGAGCAAATCTGATGGTGCATGTTCTGGTTGCAGTCATACCTGTGTTAAAGGAAAGTGCAACACTGCAGTGATAGAAATGTAAGAGTGGAGACCTTCATTTTTACTTCAGTGACAACGACAATTGGGGTCTAAAGGCTTGAAAACATTTAGTGTCAGGCCCATTGAAACAGTGCAGGAATGTAGAGCCAAGTTCGTGCACAGCTTTCCATGGGCAAATACTCAGGATGTGTTTCCCTCAGGTCTTCATTCTTGCTGCATCTTTTGTGCTGTTGCTAGTGTAGGATGTAAATGTTGCTAAAAATGGCTTCACTCTATGTTCCATTCTGCAGGGCCTTCAGCCACTCTAGGAATGCTGGAGTGAATGGGACTGAATTGGTGGAACACTTTTATTTTTTAAAGCATGATTTAAGGAGGTCCAGCTAGTGGTTTTTTTATTCTGTAAGTATATGATTATATGTGTTATGTTTTATGCATACATTTGGTCATGTTTGGCAATGCAACAAACAGAGTTCTGAAATGTGGAAGTGAATTTGATAGTATATGAAAGAGAGATGGCGGACAGCTGGATTCATTTTAGCTGGTGGAGGTATCTCATGCTTTGGCAGTTCAGTAATGCACATTTTGGCTTCAAGGACATTTCAAACAACCAATTATGTTTTCTCTCTTCCAAAATTTTAACAAATGCATTGAAGATTGTTACATAGGGGCAGCCTTCTGAAAACTTGCTGGTGGCCTGATAAATACTTAAAAGTTCATTTCTGCATTTCTTTTCCCTTAATAGATTTGGCATTTTAGGAGGTATATCTAAAAATAAATCCACCTAAATGCACTGAGCACACAGTTGTGTTCATTTAGTGTCACACGCATATGTAGAAAAAAGACAAAAATTCAGAATCAAAGAAAAAAACCCACCAGTTTTGCAAAGGAGTGTGTATGCACAAAATTCTGACATGTATGTGCAACTGGAGTGCTGAAGGAGAGATAATGAATGCACAGAGATCAGATAGGCAGGCTAGATTTTGTCAGTGATGCATGCACCTACAAATGCTGCCCAGCATTTCACTTTGATGAGGCGAAATGCATAATCTGAGCACAGCTTTGGAGTATGAGTAGAGGGGGAAGTTATTTCCGTGTTCCCCACGTTCTGTGCCACTGCCCTGGGGGCATGTAATAGTCACAAGATGATCGGTAAGTCTGCACAATGGCTAGTGCTAAAATTTTCTTGCTTTTGTCAGCAAAATTTCTTGATACTCTTTTTACACTGCACAAGCCCTTGTGTTAATAGTTCGAGATCTTAGCCTTCAAAACCCTGAACTCTCTCCTGAGCACACTGCTCAGGAAAACAACATAAGCAACGTGGAGGGTTAGCATTTTACAGGATCACCTTAGTGCAGCAGAGCCTATGGAAAACGCTTGGCAGAACATGTACTTAATGAAGAAGAGCACAAGGTAGAGAAAGTGAACTCTAGGACTGCGATCTTCTTTGACTTCTCTGAATCTAGAGGTGCTCAGCAACTTCACAGATGCATTCATGAACTGCAAAAAGTTCACTTTCATTTCTGGTGTATTTCTTGGAAGGGAGATCCTCAGCAAGATGAAACAGTCCTGAGTGTTTCTGTCTGTTCCCTGGAGATTCTTCTTATTGCAAATAAGGACATCAGTGTCGGTCCTGTATCCCTGAGAGCACAAGTTCAGGAAGTTCAGGAGGAGTTGCAAAAAATTTGTATGTGTGAGCAGTTACCAAGAGTGTCACAGAGAACTGCAGGGAGTGGAACGAGGAATGGGTCAACCTGAAGAAGCTTGAATTTAAACATTGGCATCTGGTTGAGAAGAGAGTTTCTTACATGATGAGATCCTGCTGTGGTTGCTCAGATTCAGTACGATGCCTGTTCTGCACCGGTTTCATCTGGTCCTTCTACTTTTGGTTTTCCAAAACCCTTCAGCTCTGCTGCGCAGGAGCAAGGCTCACACAGCTCCTGTTCAGTGGGTGTTTAGGAAAAATGGTGACAGTAAAACCAGTGGTGCTGCTGGTGTTACGTTTAGATTAAGGATGAAGCTCCCAGGCTGTTCTTCAGTTTACTCAGCTGGTGATGTGTGGGTCATTTCATTTTGTGGATGAGGAAGTCTAATGCGAAGCTCAAAATCCTGTGTACTCTTCAATGTGAAAGGTCACTCAAATCCCCAATCCCCCAGTCAAATCCTTTTCTTTTTTGTCTAGCTGAAGGAATTTCACCAGCACGCAGATTTTACTGCTTTCTGCAGGCTTGCTGTGATGACAGCTGCAGTTGAAGGCATGCCATGCTTGGCAAGGAGAGCATCTTCTCTGAAGACTAACCATCAGCTGGGGAGGAGCTGCAGGCTCATACAGCAAGTGTGACAGACAACTGTGAGATTTTTATGAATGGAAAACAGCACCTCTTTCCCAGAAAGACTTGCTGTTATTTTTAATTCATACCTCCCCCTCAGTCTGCATCTCAGGAAGCGGTGCTTCATGCTGCTTATTGGTGATAGGGATTGTAACTCTGGTTCTCATCATTATGGTTGAAAATCTGGCTTGCCTATCCGACAGCAGAACCCCTACTGAATTCAGAAGGCCCAAGATGTAAGCATGGGAGCTCAGAAATATTTGAGAACAAAGGCACTCGCTGCACATAAATGAATTGGTAGGAAATTTGGGTGACCCTTGAAATGCAGAGGTGGAAAATTAGTGTGAAGGTTTGGTTTGGTTCCCACAGTGTGCTTATTTCTAAATCCACTTGTACTGAGCTAAAAACATGAGATAGTGTAAGCTCAAATAGCTTGGAAATAGTCCAATTTTGTTCTGCTGAGAGATTGTTTTTCTCTGCAGGCTCTCATCTGGAGTCTGAAAAGGTGATGAGGAAAGAGTGACAAGTTAATAGAGCTGGAGGAGTTCTTGTCTGGTTTAAAGGTTCATTACCAAACTATCTTGAAAGCTTTCAGAACTTGCCAGAACCTTTCCTCTGTAATTTATACTCCTCTATTTCCTAGAGAGACATTCAATGAAAAACATGTTTTCCTAATTAAAGGGAAACATATGTGGTTCATATCACGGATGGAGGTCTGCCCCTCTCCCCAGTGATAGGGCGGAGCACCTGAATGCTTCACATGTTGTCTGCAAGCTCTGTTATCTGTATAATTTCTTCCTCTCCCTTTCCTTGCTTCACTGTGTGCCTTTCAAGCGGAAAGCAAACGCAGCAATATTTGAGTTGAGATGGAAGTTTTGTGCTCCTGAAGACTCACGTTAGAGGGAGCACACTGCCTATTCCTGACCCTTCCAGTTTGCTGGCCTGTTCTGAACGGGTAGTTGTCCATCCCAGTCCAGTGATAAGCAGATGACATCCTTAAGAAATCATAACACGCGTTTGGGATCTCAGGTGGTTTTAGAGAAATACTTGCAACAGGCAGCAGCTGCTGGTGACTCTCCAGCCTCTTCTTCTGGGAAGAAGAAATGCAGTTCTGCTTGTCATTCTGGAGAGACAGGTGCACCAGCAGGACCTGGTGAGGACCTCAGCACTGATAAAAATGGATTTCTGAAGTTGCTGACTTCAGTCCCTTAGCAATATTAAGCATTTGGCTTAAAAAGCACTAGTAATAAAGGAAGCCCTACCGTTGTCCATCTCTTGAATGAAACAGATGCTTAATGTTGTGGTGGCCAAACATTTTATTTCAATTGCTTTAACTAGTGGATGGGTTTCCCCTCTTGAAGATAAAAAAACTTTCAAGTAAACAGTGATTCTCTCTCAGATGGCAATGGAATAACAGCCCATAAGTTCTGGCCAAGGGAGAGGGGCTGTAACAAAGAGGATTTGAGACATTCTGAGTTGTTTGTTTTGTTGTTGTTGTTGTTGTTTTTTTACCAGTATGAGAAAACAGCATCTCTATAGAATCAGCTGGAAGTCACTTTTAAGCTATTGTAAGACTGGTTTGAAATCCATGCTACTTAAGATGAATAAATGCAGGTTTTCTACACGTCTTCAAATGTTTTATAGTTCAGATTTTGGACTTTTTGCACAGTTGTAATAAAATAAAATTACTTTTTATTATTAATAATAGTGATTTCTGTGTTATAACCTCATTTGAGAATCTTGGGGTTCTAGGAAATCTTGAACAGGGTACCTCAGTTTTGGTATAACATCCCAAGAGATGGGTGATGTGCTCATGGCTCTGCTGTTCTCTTGAACAAAAATCAGTGTGGAAGTTCTTGAAATGCTAATAATCAGTTTTGATAATGGGATTTCAGGTATGTTTTTGTGTGATGCCTGGACTTTTCCAAACCTCTGTTGACTTGTCTAGCATTATTACCCTGGGAAGGAAGTCTATTATTGGCTACCCTGTGATTATGTGAAAGACAGGCCATGTTTCTTGCCTTCCTTACAACAAAATGCACTTGCCACCTTCCCTGAGACATAGGTCCACCAAATGCGTGTTCCAGTGTGCAAACTCTGCTGGAGGACCCCCACTTTCTACCACTAACTTCTACTGCATCCCATTTTTCGAGTTCAGCTCTTTCCCTGCATCCTCACCTTGTCTGCCTTGCCTACAGGTAAGCCACATCACAGATTTCCCCATTTCTCCTGAATTACCTCCCATAAGGTGCTAACCAACACTGCACTGAGAAGCCTCATGGAAGAGAAGGAGACCTATTTTAGAGGCTACCATTTTTCACTACTGTTTGGTCACCAAGGAAATCTCCTCTGACAAAACCCTAGTTATGGATAAAGAAAATACTCAGCTTCCCAAATCAAATGATGTTCCAGTGAATGTATTAACACATTCATAAGAATGGTTTTGCAACAGCAAAGCTTTCTGGCATAGCATGTATTCTGTACACATTATTCACTTCAGTGGAATGTTGTAAATGAAACTGTAAAAATGTAAACAAGCAATAAAATATGATTTTTAACTTAGGACTCTAAGAGCTGTAGTGAATTTCCAGACCTAGGGATGCATCATTCTGCTAGACGTTATTAGGCTCTGAGCTGCAGAAAAGTGCTGTGGAAAGTTAAGGCTTTGCAGACAGTGTTATGAAGCTGTAGTATGTTTTTGCCAGCCTCTGGATGATTTCAGAGTGTACATGAGAGCAGGTTAATTAAGCATGAGTCATCTTATTGAATCTTGCCTGTCTGAATGAAGGACTTAAATCTTTAAAATGTGATTTCGCATACAAGAGCAGACTGTCAGCAAGCAGCAATGCTCTGTGAGTGAGCAGACAAGTCTCACTCTTCAGGAAACCAGGTAAGTAATTATGGATTTGCTGTCTGTCTGCTGTGCTTTCTTCAGGGTGAGCCTGCTCCTGCCAAAGCAGCATTGTTGACTTTTGCTGCAGGTTGTGAACCAAAAACACATAGTTTCTCAGTAGCGGATGTTTCTGGATTTTCAGCCCTGCACAAGCAGTCTAGGCTCAAGAACTTAACTGATGCCATTTCCCAGTTCTTCAGCCAAACTGGGCTTTCCATCTTCCCAAGATATGTACGTGGTCGTGCAGCAACTGGGCAGCTCTGTGCTTTCCCATGGCCTTGCACTGCTGTTGATGATGAGTACAGCCCTGGAGAGCAGCTCCCTCCTTTTGCCCGTTTGCTTTCCTGGCTGTCCTCTTTCTCTTGTGTGATTTCTCTTGTGTGAGTGTGGTGTTACTCCTCTGTCATGGTTTTAAGATTTTTGTTATCATATTCTCACATCCTAACATCATGTAGAGCACTGGGAGTTACAGAGTTAATGCTCCAGTTCTATGGATCGCCGACAGTTCAGGTATACCTTCAGAAGAGAAGAACTACACATCTCAGAGGACAGTGTGTGTATTTGTTCTGTGTTGGGATATGTTTTATGCCCAGATTTTTGCATACACAGTCAGCTGAAATGGAGGTGCTGTGGGGACTTTGACCCTTTCAGGATTGACTGTGTACCTTTAAAATTTTTAAACAAACAGCTGCGTGAAACTCGTAGGCCTTTAAAAGCTGTGTATTTAAAAAGAGCACATTATCGTGTGCCTAGCAGAATTTGCAAGGTGGGGACCCTGCTGCACTTATTACACTGCACAAAGGCACTGGTTGTGCAAGTCGTGTTTCAGGTGACGCCGTGACTTGTGTTGATTTTAGGGGAAGCGTTCTCTGGAGGCTGTTATCCACAGTGCAGCTGTCTTTCTGAGCCATAACACATTACATTTTACATCTGAAAATGTGTGTGGAAGAGGAAAAAGAACAAAATTGGGTGTAATGTTGGTGTGAATGCTGCATTTCAGCTGGGAAAAAAATTTAAAGGGATTTTCCTTATGTATGGAAGTATAGATGAGATGGGACCAGTAGTAGCTCCAAGTCTGGTAGGTCGTGCTCCAAAAGCAAAGGGTGAAGATGAGGAAGAGCCTCCATAGAAGTCTGCTGAAACAGGCAGAAGTTCCCAGTGTGATTTATTCGTCAGAGGAAGTCTGAGTGTCTCTGCGTATCACCTGTCAGTGCTTCAGTTTCTTTGTTATCTCTTGGTTATGTTGATGAAAAATGTTTCACTCAGTTCGTGAATAATTGAAAAAATATATTTACCAAATTAAGATTGTACTGAGTTGAGATACCTTGTTTGAAAAAAAAAATGACCCCTGGTGGAACAGGAAACACAATCTTTAGTTTGGGATACGAATATACTTTCAATCTCTACTGCTTAACCTGAGAAATAACTTCAGAAGTTTTCAGCCCAACCTAATCTGAGCAAACATGAAATTCTGAGTTGTTAACTCACTTAAATTGTTGATCTTTTCCAGCAACTTAAGTAATTTCAGTTTTTAAAAGTAAAACAAGAGTGTAAGTAAGGAGAACTGTCCAGTTTCATTAGGCAAAGGGTGTGAGCCATATGTTGGGGAATATCTGCAAAGTGTTAACTTTTGACAGGCCTCTGGGACCTTCTGAAGTCAGTTAATGCTTTGCAATTGACTTTAATCTATGTCAGGAGAAGTCCTTGAAGGGGTGGGCTTGAAAATGGGCTCATGAATGATATTTTGCTGGATGTCTGAGTAGATTGCTACCAGGCTTTCAGCTGCAATAGAGTTAAATGTCTTTCGAGGAGCTGGTGTAGTGCTGTGTTTTGGATTTGAGATGAAAATAATGTTGATAACAAGCGGATGTTTTAGTTGTTGCTGAGCAGTGCTTAGAGTCCAGGACTTTTCAGCTTCTCACGCTGCCCTGCTAGTGAGCAGGTGCACAAGGCTGGGAGAGGACAGAACCAGGACAGCTGAACCAAACTAACCAAAGGAATGTCCCTTATCGTGTGGCATCACACTGAACAATAAACTGGGAGGAACTGGCCAGTGAGTGCTGCTGCTGCTCAGGAACTGGCTGGGTATCTGCTGAAAGGTGATGAGCAATTGCCTTGTGCATGGCTTGTTTAATATATTCCTGGTTTTTCTTATCCATTTCTTGTCAGTCTGTCCTTGTCTCAACCCATGAGTTCTTCTACTGTTTCCTGTTTTTGATTCTCTCCCCCAGCACGCTGGGGTTGTGTAACACTGAGCTGCCTGCCAGCTTAGACCACAGCAACCACTCGGGGAAAAGAATGCTAAAGCCCAAGCAATTGTCTGTAAACAATTTCAGCATCTTTAGCTAAGTTATGTTACAATTCCTTGCTCTTCTTTATTTACTGAACAAATGTTTAATGTTTAAATTTACATACTTTTTTATTCTTTTTCTCTCTGTTCAATTAGTTGAATGACCTATGTCACATCTGATTAGAAATTAGTATCAGAAAAAAAACTGCAAGGTCTGCTAGAAAGTCCTTGTGCTGAAGATCTGAGGGCTTGTGGTGTTTTGTGGGTGAGGTCTTGCCTGGAAAGTACCTGTTGCATGTGGGTGGAAAGCAATTTCTGGCAGGAAAAGAGCGTAAGACAGACCTTGCCTTTTTATGTTTGACCTGAAATATTACAGGATTTGTGGCCTTGATGACAGATGTCTGTGTGCTGCAAATGTGTGGATAATTGTGATGAAAATGACAAGTGTTTATCTTAAATAGAATTGCAGTTTGGATCTGTGAAGCAAGAAGATGTAGTAAAAATAAAATCTTAGTTCACAAAGTTCCTTAAGAAACGTTATAACATAACCTTGCAGGTCCCTTAAGCTTCTGATAAGCCTTTGGACAGATGACAGCTCTCAATACTGCACAGTAAAGGGTGAATTTACTAGCCATTTCTGTATACTGAAAAATAAAGTTTCAGGCCTTAATATCCTTGAAATTTGCTTGTAAAGGAAATGTTTTATAAATTAGAGAAACATGCATAAGTGATGTAAAGTGTCATAAATTTTCATCAGATGCATAGTGAATATCTGAGCTGTTGCTTAGATTGTCACTTTGATGTTCTAGATAAATTGTGTGCTTAAGATTTTATTTAATTTTCGTGTCCTGAGTATGAGGTCACGTTCACCAGTTTTCTGTCTGTATTTGCATTTTGTCAGCTTCAAATCGTATTGCCGTTAATACTGATCTTGGTTGCTTAGGAATCTGTTTTTTATCTTGTTGTAGTTGTGTTTTGCAAGGATGTTTTTCCGTGAGGTTTTAAATGTACATTTTTCAATGGATTATTCAGTGAAATAAGAAAAGGGGCTGCTAAGAACCAGGTGCTATTTTGTGAAATGCCTTTTGGAGTGCATGAGATGAAAATAAAATGGTTTTACTAGAGCTGGCAGCACTGAAAAGAGGGGTTTTGCTCTCTGTTTGCAGGCAAATGACAAGCATGAGACTGGAGGAGCACCAGTGTAAGTGCTGGGACCCTGTCATCTAAACTGTGTCTCCAGCTGACTTCTAGCCAGCCAAGCTTTACCGATCCTGCACCATGGAGGACTGCCTTCACACCTCTTCTGAAAACCTCTCCAAGCTGGTGAGCTGGGCCCACAGCCACGGGACCATCTGCAGCCTCATCCCCAACCTCAAGCACCTGCTGTCCGAGGGAGCCCACGGCAACCTGACCGCCATGTGGGGCTGCAGTGCTGGCCATGCCTACCACTGGCCCCTGGCTGCCACTTGCCGGGCTGGCTCTCAGGAACGCGTCTGCTTCCAGGACAGCCGCAGCTTCAACTCAGACAGTCCCAGTATGTTGGGAGTGCCCTCTGAGACACAGGCCAGCCCACTTGAGCGTTACCCAGGCCGGCCAGGGAAGGCCAAGCTGGACTGCACCCGCACCCGTGACTCCTGTGATTTCTCCTACTGCAGTGAGCCCTCAGAGCTGGGCGAGCCGGTGGAGGAGTACGAAGACGAGGCCACTCTCTTCGACATGGTCTGCGAGTCCTCCGTCACAGATGAGGACAGTGACTTTGAGCCACACCTCCACCGTGTGCCCGGCGGCCCTCGGAAGCGGCCACCCGCTGGGCTCCCTGCTGCTGCCCAGGCCCAGCCAGCCGACGAGGGCAGCGGCGAGGTTCTGCTCAAGAAGATCAAGCAGGAGCTGCCTGAGGATTACTACATTGTGGCCAATGCTGAGCTGACGGCTGGTGCCGATGGGCCGGCCCTGGCCCTCACTCAGATGTCCAAGCCCAAAGCACCAGTGCAGGCTGGGCCCTCTGGCCTGGGCCCCACCAGGGCTCTACCCCTTCCTGCTGGGCCCGACCCTGACCCGCAACACCTCTGTGCCTCCCCACCCGGCCCACCCCGGCTCCCTGTGCAGAGACCTCCCCGAGCTGCCCTGGTTTCCCCAGCCCGTGGGGCAAGCGGCGGCCCCCCAGCCGCCCTGCAGGCACCAGCCACTAGCTCCAATGCCGCTGCCGTGGGGAAGGCCATCAGCATCCCGCTATCAGCCCTGCAGCTGCCTGGGCAGGAGGAGGCCCCAGCCGCAGAAGAGACCCTGCTGCCTGCCCCGCAGCCAGCCCCAGGGGGCGGTGAGGCAGCTGTGTCACCTTCTGTGAGCGCAGAGCCCGAGGTCAGCTCCAGCCAGCAGCAGCCCCCTGCTGCCCCTGCTGCCACCCCTGAAGCTGCAGTCCCGTCGATGCCAGGTAGGAACCTGGGTGGAAGTGGCATTCTGGGGTCCCCCAGTGTGAGGGGTAGACAGGGGATGAAGCCCGGTGTTCTTCCCTATTAGCAGAAGTTCTTGTATACCTACCGTCTCCCTCCCTTTTTTTCATCTCTTGCTGCTGCCAGAGCAGTGAGAATTGGCCCAAATGGCAGTGCTCCTGCTGAATGATTGTTGTGTGCCAGTCTGTAGGAGAGCTCAGTGTTGGACACAGGTGATTCTGAGGCAGAGGACGTATGTACCAAAGTGCAGGTGATGCTGGCTTTGCCCTTTCAGGAAGTGTGTGGTGCTGTCCTGGGAGCAGGTAAAGCAGGAGGAAGATGATGCTGTGCCTCTTTGCTGGTTCAGCCTGGGGGTGTCTGCTCAGATAGAGCAGAGTAAAATACTGGGAGGAGGTGTCTTTATTCAATTCCTGTGGCAGCTGCTTTACCCTAAAAGCAATGACACTGCCTTGGTGAACCTGGGCACCCTGAAATCTGGTTGAATCTATAAATTAGCAAGAGTCTGCAAGTCTTGTTGCCAGAAAAAAGCACCTGGACTGCTTAAAGACCTGGTTTTACTAAGTAAAATCCTACTAAGCTTTGTAAATTATGGGTGTTGTTTTAGTTGTAGCATAGCAAATTTCTCTTTGTGACTCCCATTTCTGCATCTCTGAGAAGTTACATTGCAGTTGTCCTGTTCTGTAATATCCCTCTTGGAAATCTCAGGCTGGTTTAGATCAGATTCTGCATATATAAATAAGAAAGATACGGCATGCCTCATTTCAATCCAAATTGTGTGGTAAACCTACTTTCTCAGCATTGCTCAGTTTATAGCACATAACTGCTGTGTACACTAGTGCTGGTTCCTACCAGCTTGCAGGCTGGGGCATGCAAACACAGACGTAGGCAGAATTTTGCTGTATACATGTGTGTGCTATCTTGCTTTCAACAGATGTATTTAAAAACAAAAAAAAAAAAAACAAAAAAAACCAAAAAAACAAAACAAAACAAAACCATCACTAACAACAATAATGAGAAAAAAAAAAAAAGCCAGAAAAAAGCAACACACACACAAAACCTTCAAACCAGTTTTGTCAGTATTTGATGGGGAGAAGACCTGAAACCTTTTTATTCATGAGTGCCCTTCTCTGCTCTCAGATGCCAAACAAGGGCAGCAGCTGTTACCACTGAGGGTAATACCTTGCAAGAATGGACAGAGTACCATGGTTTCTAACCAGAACAGGGTTGGTCTGTATGTAATGTCTTGCTATGAGGACAAAATGGAGTATTTAGATTCACACCCACTGTCAACCCATCAAAACCTCATAGATTGCATAGACAGCAGCATCACATCAGCATGCTGCCCAAATTCCAGTTCAGTCAATTACGTCCTTCATTCTTGAGTTTCTTGTCTTGTTCTCAAAGTGTGTTACATGGTTTCTCTCCTCAGCCTGGTATAGCATTGTAATACGCTGTTACTGGACTCAGATGTATCTGCATGTCAGCCAGGGTAAAATGATTGATACATAACTGTCACCTCCTACGTCTGTCAAGTCTTTAGTTTTATAGATCCACCTCCTCTGGCAGAGAAGTGCTGGCATTTAATCTTTGAGCTGCAGAGAAGTAGGTAATGTGGCAAGTGAATTTATTGCAGATTCATGGCTCTGCACAGCATGTTCTTGCAGCTAAACAGTGAAGGTCTGATTAAAAAATGTAGCATGTTTATTGTTCATGTACATAATACTGTTAGATAGTCAGATTTACTTAGCAAACGGATGTGGAAGTGGTGTGTGATATATAAAATTGGAGCAGTATTGAACTAGAAGAAGAGTTATCTATCCTATATGAAAATGTTTCTGTCTAAGCAGAAAGACATGATTAGTACAATTCTTACATAAAAGAAGGCAGGAAATAATTATACAAAGGAACCTGGAGCTTCTACTAGTTTATGGACTTGGTTGATGTTTTGACAACAAAGATACAGTTACTTTCTTTATTTACTGAGTGGCAACTGAATGTTGCGGAGACTTTGCAAAGGTGTTTTCGTGTCTTAGCAGAGAAGTAGCATCAAATGTTAGATGCTGATTTCTGTTGGGCTCAGGTCTCTATCTGAGCATTGTAGGATATACTGAATTATTTTTGTTAAACTCAAACCCTAGCATGTGGACATTCATCTGTGAATTTTCTGATCATTTTTGTTCTACTTTATTAGCAGAAGCTTCAAAAATGAATGTAGGTATGTAGGTTCTACTTAGTCCTTTCTCTGTTGTGGAAGAAAATGAGGGTATTTATATGTGAGAAGAGAGACATTTCTGAAACTGTGGAGAGCAGGGAATTCATGCTATTTCTACTTCCAGATAGCCTCCTTTGTCTTTCTCTTTTGCTAACACTTCATCTGCTTCTGTCCAAGAACCAGCAAGAGGAAGGTGGGTCACATCAGTTGGGATGTATTGTGAGTAAGAAACACAGGTTGCAATATATACTGCCTTGAAAAAATTGTTGTCATTTGGATGTCTGAAAGCAGAAGTGGGGAAAAAAAAACATTTGTTCAAGGGTGTCGAATAAGCCTGTGACTTGAAGGAGGATAGAACTTTCTAAACTTTGTATGTATAAAGCCAATTTTTTTTTTAATCTTCAGCAGTGCAGGACTCTATTTGTAGGCAGAGTGCTGAGGTATTCCTGAAGAATGCTTACCATCCGTGTGAGAGTGGAGGCTCACCTCTGACTGAAGGTGAAGATGTGTGTTGGGGTAACAAGCCAATGCACCAAGACATCTGTAGTCCAACACGAGTGTAACACTATCTATTCAGGAGGAGCAAAGCGTTCTGTGAGGACATATTAAGAAGATGTGAAATCCACATACACAGAATGTGCAGAAGCTAGAATCTTGAATAGGGGTAGAAAACCAAAAGATCCTATAAATGAAGTGGCCGAGTGTGTTGTTCTGGTCTGCGGGTACCGGAGCAATGCCAACATCCATACCACTTGCTGTAGGCAGTGGGCTACAGGGTGCTGTTTTTGAAGAGTTTGGAAAGGACGAAGGTTGTCTGCAAACACCAGTTCTGTCACTGTCAGCGTGCTGCACTCTATCACTGCACTGTGATTATCAAACCACTGTGAAGGTTAGGAGTGTGTGCCGTGATGGGTGCTGGATGGATAATGCCTCAGTGACTCTGATGTCCTCACTCTGCATTCCTCCACATTTTTCCATTTTCTGTAACGGATACCTCAGATCCCAGAGCAGTGCATAAGTCACCCTGGCAGCATGTTCAAAGAGCTGGTTTGGTCCTTCAGTCTGATCACCAACAAGTGCTAGTGGGGCTGGCACAAACCACCACAAAATTGGACAGTACTGTTGGTTCCATGTGTTTGTATAATGTTGTTTTTTCTCTTCCGTCCCATACCTGAGCATGATCATTGTAAAATATGGTACATCTGGGAGTTATGTGATATTTGTGGAGGGCTTTTAAATTGAATGTCTTGAAGTGTTTCTCTGCAATCACAATCTTGCTCTCTCTGTAATTGTATGGGTTTAAATTCAGTAGGAGCTCAGATCCTTGTGATCATAAAATTCACAGGCGTGGAGCTGTTAGGTGAGCATTAAAATGTTGCATGATTCAGGAGGGAAAAGGATCCCCCCATACCTCATGGGTTGCCAGTAGTAACTAAATTTGGTTTAAATTCTGAAGTCACTGTTAACCTGGCAAGTAAAAAAAGGTGCCAGCCAGCGCATTCCAGAGAATTCTATCACTTGCACTTGCAGATAAGTGCAAATAAGAAATAAACAATGCCTTTTTGAGAGGTATATAAAGTGTCAGCCATATATACAGAATGGCCAAATTAATCCCAGCTGTAATCCTTCCTGTGAAACTGTGCCAAGAATGAGTGTAACACAAGGCAAATAATCACATCAAGGAAACTTTACTTAAGCTCTTCCAAGAAAACTCAAATAATTGCTGATAGATCTCTGTACTTTAATGTATACAAAGATTGATGACTTTTGGTTAAAGCGAATGCTGAAGACTTTGTCCAGGGATGTATACTGCTTAATGTGGTCAAAGGAGCAATTAAATGGTTTCTTGCTCTTTGTGTTGGAGTAAAGACTTCAGAGTCCACTGGTGGCTCTTTAGGTCACATAATTGATTCCTGTTACTTCTCCACTAGCTTAGTAAAAGATGAGTGCTAAGACAAACAATTACAAAAATGTTGTGCGCTTTTTTTTTTTCATTTTTTTTTTAAGTTGTAAGGCCCTTGTGTATTTAGAAGAATAAAATTAGATAATTATGTTTTAACTCATCAGAAACTAGGAACTGGTGATTTAATTAACCACCTTCTGTACTGGCACTGCTTTTTGATCTTGCAGCATGGATTTGCCAGTTCTCTCCCACAGGGACCAGGGCAGGCTTGAGAATTGGGCCCATGGGAAGCTAATGAGATTCTACAAGATTAAGTACAAGGTGCTGCATTTGGATCAGGGCAATCCTGGGTATGTGTACAGACTGGAAGAAGAAGTCCAGACTGGAAGCAGCCTTGCAGAGGACTTGGCAGTTCTGGTGAACAAAAAGCTGGACATGAGCCAGCAGTGTGCACTTGCAATCTAGAAGGCCAGCAGTATCCTGAACTGCATCAATAGGGTGGCAGCAGGGAGAGGGAGGTGATTGTCTCCTTCTGCTCTGCCCAGTGAGAGGGCAAGCCCCATCTGCAGTACTGTGTCCAGGGGGCTCCCAGCACAAGGAAGATGTGGAGCTGTTGGTTCAGATACAGAGGCAAGCCACTAAGCACCTATCCTGTGAATAAAGGCTGAAAAGCATGGCTCATTCAGTCTGGAGAGGAGAAGTCTGCAGGGACACCTTGTTGCAATCTTGCAGTACTTAAAGGAAGCTTATAAACGAGGAGGGATACCAACTTTTTACAAGTTTTGATAATGACAGGACAAGGAGGAATGGCTTTTACCTAAACAAGAGAACATTTGTATAAGATGTTAGGAAGTAATTCCTTATTCAAAGGGTAGTAAGTCACTGGGAGATGTTGGCCAGAGTAGGTGTGGATGCCCCATCCCTGAAGGTATTCTAGGCCAGTTTGGATGGCATTTGGGGCAGCCTGATCTGGTCGGGATCAACTAGCCCATGGCAGGCAACTTGGGCTTCAAGGTCCCTTCCAACCTAAGCTATTCTATGATTCTGTGATTGTCTTTAGTCTTTTATATTGTAAAGGACTTCTGTTTAAAAGCAGAATAGTGTCATAAAAAGGACACACACAGCATCAGCAATATAGTTGTATTTTTGCTTTCTAAAGCAGTATGACAGTCCACAGTATGACAACTGAATTTAAAAAATACAAAGTTTGGTACTAATAATTCTAATATAAGAGTATGCCTTGTGAGACTGTTCCTACAAAAAATTTTTATCGTGTTATTAACTCTTGAAAGAGAAACCAGAAATGAATACTCAGTGAATACTATAACATCTCCAGATATTCATGGAAGTGTGTTTATCAGCATTTTGAACTCCACATGTGCTTTCTTTGGTAGAAATTTCTTCCAGATGCAAAAGGTTCATGCTGATCTCTTTGTAACCTTGAAGACCAGCAGTGGACTTCTCATGTAGGTGGGGGTCTCCTTGCTGTCCTAAAGACTAAATATTTATGAAACAATGCAACTTTGCACACAAAAGAGAGGGCTGATGCTTTTCTTAATGTAGTCTAATATAGGGGGAGATTGAGGATGGACTTGATAGTATACCTGCATTACGTAGATTTGGAAATCCATTCTAACAGGTGAGAAATTGTAGTTTCCACGCAGTCTGTGACAATTCCTTACCTGTAGTTAAAAGGGATTTGAATCCTCCAGAAAGCTCCATTGCAGCCAGGCCCTGGCAGTATTAAAGGATTAAAGCTGTAAAACATGCAGAGTTCATCTGCATGTGGTTGAAAGTATTCTCTGGGCTCTGAACAGAAGAATTGCATCACAGAGATTTATTGAAACTTAATATAAATATACTTTTCCAGTTTTATATGTTACAACACAAACAGTATTAAGATGATGCGTCATATTGGAAGAGTAAATAGCAACTTCAGTAAAAGGTTGTGTTCTAGAGCATCACTTCTCATTTCAGGTTTGGAAACTTCCTGTCACTCCAACATAAAATGCAGAAAAGCAGAAGATAGGAAGCAGAAGGGAGAAGTAGAAAACAGCTCTTTTTACAAGACCAGCAGGATTAAATGCTTTTGCTTCTTAAAGAGACTTCTGCTCTGTACAAAGTTACGTGTTTAGTATACTGATATATAATAATGGAAGAAAGTAATTCCAATATTCCAGCAGATCTGTAAAGATATAGAAAAAAAAAACAAAGGAAAATCAACATCTCCATTTTTCAGTGCTCAAACACTTCCATTCCTTTATTCTTTCTGAAAAGAAAGAGGTGTCTTTGAGGGGTGTTGTGCCAACACAGCGTGCAACCTCAGGAAATGTTTCTGCAGACACAGATGTGTTTTCAGAGAACACTACGAAAGGAACAGCTGGATTTGCTTGCAATTCTCAGTGAAATCATGCGGAAGGAATAAATGGAAGGTTTGAAATTTGCAGCTAAGGACAGCAATTAATTAAATGCTGGAGCTTGTTGATTAATCTAACTAATGAAACATGGAAGATGTTATCAAAGGCTTTAGGTGCCTCTCCCAAAGTTCTAGAGCACCTTAAAAACATGTTTTTTTCTCTCTCTCTACCTGGATGATTTCTATTTCAGAGGCCTTTAATGCATCTCTTATCTTTTGAAGTGTGTTACCTGTGTTAGATACTTTCATACTCTGTTTTTACTGATCTTTTTCCATCAAAGTATAATTAAACTGCTACCATATACATACAGTACGTAGTGAATTACCAACTTAGGTCTTTCAACTGAAATGCAGTTCAGAAGCATGATGTGCCAAAAAGCACTACTGTGAGGATGGTAATTGTTATACCATGAGATGCCAATTTCTCTTCAGACCTGTGGAGCTGGCAAGGGTTCAATTCTTTATGTGACAGCCTGTAAGGATACTGTAAACTTTTGAAGAAGGCATTGAGTGGAAGGATGCACAGGGTCTGAGAAAAGAGCCTGGCCTTAATTTATAGAATGGCTTTCTCCTGTGGCTCAACAGGAAAGAACAAAGCAGCCCCTGTCAGTGGATGGCTCAGGGCCTTCACAGTTGGCCTGGTGTCTCTGGGCAGGGCACAGGGTATCTGCACTGCTGCCTCATGCTCTATGTTATATGCTTAATTACGCTTTCACCATTAAGTGCTACGTGGCTACAAAATGGCTACGTCTTACTTTTAACACACGATTCTTGTTCCCATTAACTTCAGTAATTGTCAGTGCACACATATGCGTGCAGCCAAGTACTGTGTGTGTTCCTGTTCTTCATGCTAGGACATATTTAGAGTGGTGGTGACCCTGTGGTCTGCTGTTGTTTTGCATTAGCTAGATCTTCATTATGAAAGCATGCAACCATTGATTAATGTTAATCATTTGCTTGATAAATTATCATTGGGGAAGAAAAAAGAAAAAGTTGACCATCTGTTTTTATTGGAAAAAGGAAGAAATTGATTCAGAGATAGTCTGACCCAGGTCATGTCGCCCCAGTGCAAAGTCTGAACATTCTTCATTGTGAATTATTTCAAGCAGGACATAACGATACCTAAAGGTACTGCCTCTGAAAGATTAGGATACTAATCTGGTCTCTGAATAGCTTGTTCCACTTTCACCCCCTTTCCAAATGGATGTTTGCCTTATCTCTGTTTTAATCCATCTGACTGGTCAAATCTGCCTGAATGAGTGAGCAACAGAAGTATAAAGTAACTTCTTCCTGCTCTTGATTTGGTGCAGTCTTCCTCTGACTGCAGTGAACTCTGTCCTTCAGTCATGTGGAAGTCCTACGGTGTAAGTATTTTCTTCTGTCACTGACTCTTCAGAAATGGAGTGTTACCACTTATTTGGAACTGACAGTACCTCCAAGAAATCAAATGAACAGGCAGGAAAGTCAGTCTAGGTTTAACTGCTCTGCACTGTTGCCTGTATGCTCGTATGTGGTTTGCTTTTTGCTCATAGATTTCCATTTCTTTTCTCTCTCTGTAGAGGGAGGCATCTTTTTGCCTGTGTTTTACCCCTCCTGATTTCAGACAGCCCTTAAAAACTTGTTGACAAATACCTTTGTCCCATTTACCATTTTCTTGCATAGTTGTTAAATATATTAGACTGCTTTTTGTGCTAGTTCATGATAAAATATCCGTATATACAATGTATATACTACACATCCATAATTACATTCATAAAGTTATACTCCAGGTTATACTCTTGCTTGAATTAGTGTGTGTCATTTTTGTATGAAATCATTGAGTAGCATTTTTGTTCCTATGGTGCACGGAAGAACAAATTATTTCTACAGAAATAACAATACAATCCAGGCAGGAAAAGTTTGACATTGTAATTACAGAAGAGAACTAATAACAATATTCTGAGCAGCAAAGAGGTATGTATGTGTGCTTACTCTCTGTGTGTGAGCACATGTCTAGAAATAGTTTGAAAGCCTTCAATTTATTTAAGCGATCTTTCTTCAAATACAGCTGCAAAATGTGACTACGTGTCTATGCAATTAAAGTCTGACGAAGTAATCTTAAATATGTATTTGCAGACAGACACACAGATAAGCCATGCAGGAGCAGCAGACTGACGACACCTGCGTGTTCTATTTCTCTGTCTCTGCTCTGTGCAGAATGCCCAGCTGTTCCCACTGAGACTGCTGGTCTGCAGGGCAGAGTGTGCCTGCTTTGGTCATCCAGGCTGTGAGAGCAGCTGCTTGTCTGCCTCTGATGCCTGAGGCCTGTGGTGTTTCTCTCAGTTGTGATGCATTCACCTCTCTGCCCTTGCCCAGCTGCTCAGTCTCCTACAGGCTTGTAGGAACTTCAGGTCTTTGAACTTCCACCCCTTCCAGTTGTGACTAGCATTGTGTTTGCAGAGGTTAAAGTAAAGCTCAATTTTGTTGATTTTTGTGGAGTGTGAGGAAGAAAGGACTGTCCACACAGGGACAAGGCAGCAAAGCAGGCTATGAACTTATCCTTAGGAATTGTTTTGCTTCAAGTGTCGCATGTGATTCTTTCTAGAGAACTGTATACAGAGTTAGTCATTTAATTCTACTCTCTGACCCTCTGGAGGCAAATACATGCATTAATACACGCATACAGCCTCTGAAGTGAGGCTGTAAATTGTGATCTCTTTGTAGCATTCATGCCCTTTGCAGCTTGCTTTACTCCTACTGCAGGATGTAATGTGGGAAGGTGAAGGCAGATTGTATGATTGGGCAACATCACCAGTCAGAATATCAGAAACAAAGCTGCACGCTCTCTAATGAGGCAATCTCAGTACTTAACTAAACATAAAATAATGTCGGGAGTAAAGGTTGAATACAGTTTTTTGGAGTACGTGTGCTGTGTTCCGTGCTACCAAAAGTCTGTGATGCTGGCTCCCTGCATATGTTCCCTGCTACACCTGCAGCAGACAGTTCAACCAGAACAGGAAAGGATACCTTTTGATTCACTACCATTGGCATTTTAATAAAATAGAGGGGGAAATGTCTGCAGTGTCTAATAAGCAATACATCAAATAAGCACTGTCAGCCTGTGCAGAGGTTCTGCAGCATGATTTATTACATTAATTACAGTCATGTGGGCCTCATGCTCTTAAGTCTGAAACTGCTGTCACATTCTAAATTTGATTTAAGCATACATTTTGGCCAAGACTAAAATACAGTCTATTATGATTAATGTAATAAAATATTTATTACATACTCCCTTTCTTTGTTTCACTGCTCGTTGTCCCAGTTATCCTGCCTCATTCCAAAACCATGATGTATTGTCAGATTTCAGATGATGAGGATCCTCATCTGTTTTTCATCTCTCCCCTCACTGTTGTTCTTTTTTTTACATCTCTTTGTTCTGATTCTCCTTTCTCTCCCCTTCATCTTCATTTCCCACCCATGATTCCCAACTCTGCATCTCACTGCTGTCTGGAGTGAATCAAAAGCAGCCGAACTTCATAGGTCTAGCTCTTCCCTTTGAGATCTCTTGCAGTGATTTTGCAATTATACTTATTAAAGTTAGATCTGAAACACAGTGACATTAGAACTGTTGTAGGCTGCAGCTGAGAACTTGCTAGGCCTGTGGTGAGGTTGCGCTGTGTGCAAAGAGAAGACCGGTCTGTAAAGGGAAACATGTTCGTGTCCTGTTTCCCATACTTCTTTCACAGAGCTTGTGACTGTAGAAAGGATCCAGGGTGTGAGACTGTGTTGTTTGGCAGGTTTGGTCTGTAGGAATACACATGCTGAGAGGAAGTCTTCAGCAGCAGTGACTCTGCTCAGTGTAAGCACATTACCCTTTTAGTTGCACAAGCAGGCAGTAGCCTTTATGTTCCTTTCTCATGCTGCTTTTCATGCGGACACAAGTCTTAGACAAAAGCTATGTCCCCAAAGGTCTCCTGATATAACTAGCAGTTTTATGCTATTGTACATGATCTATAATGAATAGAAACAACTCAACATAGAGAATGTTGTTGCACAGAATTCCATGGACCCAAATTTTCCAAACCACCATGTAAACTGGCACCCATTGGTTTTGTACAAGCTAGCCCACTCTTTTGATTACTGGCTGGGTAATTAGTATTTACAAGATTCATTTATAGACTTAACTCCAGCCTTCTCTGTATGAGCAAATAAGGGTGGAAACCTTATGGAAAATGTGGATCTCTCTGTCTCTGTTTAAAAATGGAATTTTCAACATGAGAATTTGTATTTTTCCCCTAATGCTTTTCTGGTTTTCAAATAATAAATGTCATCCAACAAAGGAGGTTCCTTTCACATCCTTTCAATTTTTTTTTTCCCTCATTTTGAGTTTTTCTTCTTGTGTTTTCTTCTATAGCGGCTTTTTAATCTAGTCATCTTACATGCATGAATGTTGTTCAGTCTTGCTCCTCTACTGCCATCTAAACACCTAATGACTGGCTGATCTCTACTTGTCTGTATAGGCACATGCTTACACACAGGGACTACAATGCAGGGAGCACTCACTATATGCTTTGCTGGACTGGGGATGCTTTCTGTACTAACAGACAAGTCTACTTGGAAAATGAATGCTTCACTTCTGCAGTGCCACATCCAACTTCCAGTTCTCTGTTTAAGTTAGACAATTGCTGACATACCCCTTTAGTTCCTTCTGCCACAGGTTGTATAGTAACATAAAATGCTTTGAGAGAGCATTTTAAATTTTAAAAATGCAACTTTACACTGTGTTGCTGACAAGTCCTGGGTAAAAAGGAAGAATATTTTCTAGTGTTAAGTGTCCAAGCTGAAGAAAGCCTGTGCCAAAAAAGTGGCTCTTGGCCTTAGCACTGCATTGAAATCAGTAGTTGAAGAGTTCTCAGTGAAGTTTGCTGTTATGGTAGAAAATTAGCCTAGAAAATTAGCAAAGGTACACTTGCAAACATAAATCTGACGTTTGCTTCACATTGTGTCACATTTTGCACTTAGCAAATATAGCAACACTTCAGTTTAACCAATCTGCCTGATGTTTTTTTTATCCTGAGCACTGAAAGTCAAACATTTATGTGTTAGAAGTGAACATAGCTTTAGAAAGTTAAACCTAGTTGTTCTGGAAGCAAAGGGGTTTCACATCTTTTGAAAACTTATCTAGTAGTACTAGATTTGCTGTATAGAAAATCATAGAATCATGAGCGGACCTTAAGGATTGCCTAGGATACCATCCATAAGATCATGCTGCCCACGGCCCCATCCAACCTGGCCTTGAGCACCTTCAGGGATGGGACACTCACAGCTGCTCTGGGCAGCTGTTCCAGGGTCTCACTGCCTTCTGTGTGAAGAATTTCTTCCTAATAACTGATTAAAATCTATCCTCTTTTAGTCTGAAGTCATTACCCTTTATCACTACACACCCTGACAAAGAGTCTCTTCTCATCCTTCTCTTGTAGTACTAGAATGCTGCTGTAAGGTCTTCCTGGATCCTTCTCCAGGCTGAAGAAGCCCAGCTCTCTCTACCTGTCTTCATAAGAGAGGTACTCCAGCTCTCTGGTTATCTTCATGACCCTACTCTGGACACACTCCAACAGCTCTGCAAAATTCTTGAGGTCCCCACACTTGGATGCAGTACTGCAGATGGGGCCTCATGAGAGCAGAGTAAAGGGGTTGAGAACTGGCTGACTGGCAGAGCGCAGAGGGTCATCGTTGGCGGTGCAGAGTCTGGTTGGAGGCCTGTAACCAGCGGTGTTCCTCAGGGGTCTGTGCTGGGTCCAGTCTTGTTCAGCATCTTCATCAATGACCTTGATGAGGGGATGGTGGCCACCCTCAGCAAGTTTGCTGATGATACGAAGTTGGGAGGATTGGCTGACACGCCTGAAGGCTGTGCTGCCATTGAGCAAGACCTGGACAGGCTGGAGAGCTGGGCAGAAAAAAAACGGATGAGGTTTAACAAAAGCAAGTGTAGAGTCTTGCAGCTGGGGAGGAATAATTGCATGCACCAGTACAGGTTGGGGGATGAGCTGCTGGAGGGGAGCTCTGCGGAGAGGGACCTGGGTGTCCTGGTGGACGACAGGTTGGCCATGAGCCAGCAGTGTGCCCTTGTGGCCAAGAGGACCAATGGCATCCTGGGGTGCATTAAAAAGAGCGTGGCCAACAGGTCGAGGGAGGTGATCCTCCCCCTCTGCTCTGCCCTGGTGAGGCCTCATCTGGAGCACTGCATCCAGTTCTGGGCTCCCCAGTACAAAAAAGACAGGGATCTCTTGGAAAGAGTCCAGCAGAGGGCCACGAAGATGGTGAGGGGCCTGGAGCATCTCCCCTATGAAGAAAGGCTGAGTGAACTGGGTCTGTTCAGCCTTGAGAAAAGGAGACTGAGAGGGGACCTGATCCAGATCTATAAAAATCTGAGGTGTGGGGGGCAGAATGGCGAGGACAGACTCTTTTCAGTGGTGAGTGGAGACAGGACGAGGGGAAACGGCCGGAAACTGCAGCATAGGAAGTTCTGCACCAATGTGCGCAAGAACTTCTGTACAGTGAGGTGATGGAGCACTGGAACAGGCTGCCCAGGGAGGTGGTGGAGTCTCCTTCTCTGCAGATGTTCAAGACCTGCCTGGATGCCGAGCTGTGCGACCTGCTGTAGGGAACCTGCTTTGGCAGGGGGTTGGACTTGATGATCTCTGGAGGTCCCTTCCAACCCCTACAGTTCTGTGATTCTGTGAAAGGGGGGCAATCCCCTCTTGAGCCTCACCTCCCTCAGCCTGTCCTCCACATCTGTAAAGAGCTGAATCCTGAATCTCAGTCAAACATCCTAGGGACCAAAGAATTTGTTCTTAAAAATCACCTGAAAAATGGAAATAAGAGAATGATGAGACAGAACAGGTGAATCTTTATCTGTTTCTGGACTTGGTTATAACTCAGATTACTAACTTGGAACAGGGCTCCTAATGTGGCAGACTCCATTCCAGCTCTGAGCCCCTAGTACCTTTCACCCAGACATCCCCTAAGTATGAAGTATGTGGTTGCTTTGCTGCTCTTGCAGAAGATATCTGCTTCCACTGTTCTCCTCTCTGTAGCTCAGGGAGCAGACATAGTTTCCTGCTCTGAAAATGCTGTGCAGTATTTGGTAAACCTCGCAGAGCTGGACTTGCTAAGTGAAGGTTGGAAAATCAAGTGGATTTGGGTAAACGTAAACTAGATAGCCTCACTGTTGGGATACAGAGGAAACACATCCCATGTTGCTTTGCAGCAATCTACAGCAGTGCAAGGAGAACAGCTTCAAAAATAAAGTTGGAGACTGTACAGTCCCACATGACAATTCCACACAACACTGTGAGTGTTCAGCAGCTGAAGTGAGATGTGACGTAAAAGAAGAATACAACACTTTTATTTTTCACAGAATCACAGAATCGTAGGGGTTGAAGGGACCTCCAGAGATCATCGAGTCCAACCCCCTGCCAAAGCAGGCTCCCAGCAGGTCGCACAAGTAGTTGTCCAGGCAGGTCTTGAACATCTCCAGAGGAGACTCCACCACCTTCCTGGCAGCCTGTTCCAGTGCTCCGTCACCCTCACCTAAAGAAGTTCTTGTGCACCTTTGTGCAGAACTTCCTATTCCATTAGTTTTGACAAAATCAAAGCCAAATAGGTGAAATGAAGACCACACTGAGGACAAATTTTAAAATTTCAGGTATGGTAAATGTACTTTTAGTGCATTTGTGGGCTATTTCAAGATCAGAAGATGCTTCATTACAGTCAGATAGAGCAGGAGAGGCTTCATACAAGTTGAAAGTCCCTGGAGCACTCCTGATTTGCAGTGTTCATTTATCATTGCTAGTATCTGCTGCGTAAAAGATAGATCCTGTCAGTCGTAGGAGGACATAAATTCTTAATCCCTTGTCATGGCTCCAGGTTTTCTGGTATCTGAGGATGATGTAGTAGTCTCATCAATATTGATGGGAATTTTATTGTTGAGTTTGCACATTTCATCTTTTTTGGCTGTTGTGGCAAGAAATTAGTGAAAACAGGTGCAATCTAAAAAAAAAACAGCACTAGCATCTGAGTGAGCAGATCGTTCTACATCTTGCAGAAAATGTACAGGCGGCTAACGTTTGTTTGTGAGACTTCTACGTCATGGCTGTGCTGATTCATAAATATTCTTACTCTCATTTGCTTGGAATCTGTGTTCTGTTTTCTTGTATGGTTCTTAATTTTAGGATCATAAGATATTTCACTGATAATTGTGCTGTAAGAGGTTTACAGAATACAAGCATAATTTATTTGGCCCAGAAAATATAATGTCTCTTGTAAGTGGATTTCAATTAAGAAATTTCTACCTTACTAGAGATTTTACATACTAATGAAAGTATTTGCTGAAAATGTTAAACTATATGGGGTTCAACTTAATGTAGTGGAAACAGGGAACTGTAATTGTTAAATAGAATTTTGGTAGCAAAGTCAGATTGGTAGGGGAGAAAAAGTGCAGGAGCACTTTCTTCTGCTTTTGTAATCTGCAGCTAACAAGTTAATTCTTTGATCCTGCAGAGCTCAGAAACTGTTAGATGTCAAGCCTGATGAAAGTCTCCAGGCAGTCACAGGATTTCCTCTCCTCTTTTGACTGACTCACCAAGCCTAAGCTTAAATAGGTATGATATATTATGGGACCAAAAGTGCACTTTATTTGGCCTCAGGACTTTCTAAGAAGCAAGTTATTGTTGGATATGAAATAATTACATTAAAACATATGTATTTTTGACCTAAGCCTTTAACTACTGCATGTGTGTAGGAGTTGCCTTGACAAATTTAGTCTGGAACAGATACTAAAAATGCCAGAAATATCGTTCTCCAAGTGCATACATCTCCCTGTCTTTCAGACTCAGCAGGATTCTGGGAGTACTCACAGACACCTGTAATGGGGAGGCCTCCTACTTTTTCTGTCCTCAGTGATGATACAGGAGAAAGATGTTCAGTTTTTTAGTCTTGTGATAGAATGAAAGACAGCAGGTCATTGTCTAAATGTTATTTGCAGTACGAAGGCAGATGCATCATCACTGGCCTTGGCTTGTGCTGGCTGTTATTAAATGAGTGCACATTGTGGTAGGACATTTGGCCACTATGAGCAGGTAAGCTGTAGCGCTGCTTGCAGGAGTATGCACTTGTTGGCAAGTTCCTGAGCCTTCCTCTCCATGACTTGGTGTGACTCAGTACACAACAGGGCTACTGCTGTCCACTGTGGTTATTGACACCGTTTGCCTGCTGATACACTCTTGAAAAAGAGAAGAAAAGACAGATAGGAGCAGGCTCTGGTTTACATGAATCATTTCAGTTGGCTGTTTATAGCCTTGTACTGTGGATTAGGTACCACTACACTTCCGTAATTGCAGAGTGGGGACAGAAGCAAGCCTTCAAAGTGCTTGGGGTGAGAACACAGCTCCAGGGTAGAGATAGATTGCATCTTGTGTGTGCTATGCTTTTTCACTTGAATGAAAGCATTGTTGTGGGAGTGGGTCTTCCCCAGAAAGATATTTCTAGTCAGAGGACAAATCAGGCAGAGGAGATGTTGGCTGTGTGATTGCCATCCAAAAAAACTTTTTTACTGGAGATCTTGTTGACATCCTTATGCAGAATTTGAGGCTGTGTGCAGAAAGAGCTCAGGTTTACAACTCCCACTGATGTTACAAATCCTCTCTGAATATTAACAGGCATCATTCTGATGTGAACGACAAAAGCAAGTGTTTTACCCCCACTGTACATAATTACAAAGGAGGTTATGTTCTGGTAAGTCTGAATTTGTCTAAGTGTGTGAGCTGAAATAAAAACAACCCTGTGTTTGATAACTCAGCTGATAATGTTAATTAAGTCTTGGCTGTACTAAGATCAGATTATGAAAGATCAGACTGCAGCTGTTGCTGTGTGGGAAGGATCGTCTCATGGTTGTGGGCTAGCTAGAGACACTCAGCTCCCACTGGATCTGTGTAATCTCTGCCAAGTCACTTCATCTCTTTGTCTGCTTTTAAGTTGAACGTTTAAACTACTCAAGCAGTCATTCTTACTCTCAGCTGGGAGGTTACCCCAATCCAACAATAAGGTGAGATTTACTGCCTTTTTCTGATGTTCTGGTTTTCCTGGAAATGAAGCACTGATGTGGAGTGAGACAGGAATTACAGATGTGTGGATCAGATGTTTTGTGTACTATGCAGCTGTGGGCAGGACCTCATGAGATGCATCTCCAAGTTACCTTGTTTTATAAGTTTCTGCTCCTGGTCGGCATAATGGGGAACAGCACTACCAACTCCTAAAGTTTTGTTATTACAAGGAAAAACTATTTGGTTTAGCTTGGTTTGGTAGTTTGTTCGGTTCATTGGTTCTGTTTTACTAGCCAAAACAGATTAGATCACAATATGAGAATATATGTTTTCCCTAGACCCTAACAACATGCATGTAGCTAAGAATGCAAGAAGAGTGAAAGCATATGTGATATCTTCCCATTGTTCCATCCTCCAGCAATTTACGGCTCAAGCACCTTTCCAGTTTGAAAATACTGTCTTGTGTTGAGGAGCACTTTGTAACAGTGTTCTGTACTTTTACCCAGTTTTTGAACCCGTGCACAATAAAGAGTTTGTGATAATGTGAGCAGTGGACACCTAAGAGCAAGTAGGTGTACTTTGCAGTCATCAGGGGACTACCGTACATTTGCACCTGTGTTTTCAGTAAATTCCCAAAAGGTTAAGTGTTGGCCAGATGAGTTTTTCATCTCTATTCTGCAAGATGCAGCAAGGTGAGACCAAGCAAACATTTGCTTCACTGCTTTACTGAAAATACTCCTCTATCAGAAAGAGTATTCACTTTCAATCTCCATATCTATGGATGAGACCCTGTACCTTAACAGTTCTCCCAGTTTATGTATTTTCAAAAAATTCACTGTGATAACAGCTGAAATGCCTTTTAGTCTTGAATTCTTAATAAATGAATTCTGTTATATTTAGACTTTCTTTACCAACCAATCCATATAGATTTTTAAGGAACAAAATGGCATTGCACCAGCCTAATCTCCCTCTCACATGCTACCACCCTTGGTACATGGCTAGAGCAGAAACAATGCCAAATATCCACAGTGTAGAAGGCATTGGTTCTCTTTCACAAAATTTCCCATAGGAAATCAGGAGTTTGTAGAGTAGAAGGGCTTATTGTAAATATTTTGAAAGAGCCATTAGCAGACTGCACTCAGATGATATTTTTCATGGTCTCCATGTCCAGTCACAGGTTGTGTGGAAGGGAAGCAAGATAAGCCTGATCCTGTGCCATAATTTGATTAGTGATCCAAATGGCACACTGTTCTGGGTTTGACTGGGATGGAGATAACTCTCTCACAGCAGCCCATAATGTGCTGCAGTTTGGATCTGTGGCTACTACAGATCTACAGATTTTGGCTGTTGCTGAGCATTGCACACCATTAAGGCTTTCTCTTTTTCCCACCCTCTATCCCAACCAACTAGGCTGAGTTTGGCAAGAGGTTGGGAGGGGGCTGGCCCCGGCTGACCAAAGGGATATTCTGTGCCATACTACATCATGCTTAACAGTAAACAGTAAAAAAGGGTTGGTTTTTTTTCTGTGGAAAGTAGGCATTGCTTAGAATCTGACTGAACGTTATGAGAGATGATGAGTGATTGCCTTTGCATTGCATGTTGGATTGTTTCTTTTCTCTTTCCTTTACTTAGATTTGCCTCAGCTCTGGTGTTTTCTTCTTTTTGCTCTTCTCTGCCCTGCTGAGTGTGGGGAGAGAGCAAGTGACTGTGTGGTGATTGCTGACCACTGTCAGTCACCACAATAATAGAGAATGAAATAATGCAATTAGTGAAAATCACAGTTTGGTGACAGTAAAAGGGTGTTTGGATTTAAGTCTCCGTGGTGGCTGGATTGTATGGTTTAGGAATAGATTGCCTTTCAGTACAATGACTTCTCTTTGGTTAAATAAGGAAGTAGGAATTTGATGACATGAAGAGTTATGTCTCTTTCCTAAGCTGTTCTAGGCTATAAACATTTTCTTAGTTAAGTGAGGCTCATCAAAATCATCTGCTTTTGCTGTAGATAAAAAGCACATGCAGATCATGGCTGTGGCTCACTTGACATCTGGTAACTTTGGTTGTCTCAGACACACTGGGTCTCACTGTTTCACTGCACTAGTCCCATGCTTTGAGATATCTGTGATATTTGAACTCTCCCATAGAAAGAGAATAATTAACCAGAACTCCAGGCTAGATTCCCAGTCAAAACTGGCCTAGCTCTCCGGATTTGGCTGGTAGATAAGCTGACCTATTTTGTTTAAGATTTCCCTCCTGCCTTGGTGTAGCACATCAGAGCACTGCAGGAATGCAGTTTTTCGTACAACTTCAGGAGATCTTTATTGAGCATGGGTTTTATAATTGCTATCTGCAGATACAGCAAATTCCTTTGCAGTTTAAGGAAAGATGCCAAAATGTAAATGACTGAGTGTCACTGCTGTGTTGTGACAGGGCATTCTGAAAGAAAGAGTGATTGATGACATGTATATAACCAAACCATTGTATGTGCTTTTTATATTGCAACAGTACTTAAAATGTGGGCTGTCAGTCAAAGAACAGCTTACTTACACAGTGCTATAGTAAGTGGTGGTGGGTGCAGTGAACAAGATATTAGGGTAAATGTTTTGCTTCTGCACTTCAAACAGCTTTAGCTCTTTATTTCCCGCTGCAGCTAGCCATTGTAAAAGGATCCATTGCTTGAAGCATGAGACTTCAGTGAGGGCCGCTTGTAGCTCTTTGGTGCTGACACCAAAATTGAAGCCAGTTTTTGAAATAGACTGGTTGCGTTTTCTCCCTGAGCACAGTTAAAGCAAACCTCGGTGGCAACAGTTTACGTGGCTGCAGAAACCCCCAAAGGCCTCAGCTGCAGACCTTCAGTTCTCTGTGCTTTGCCAAGGGCCTGAGGATCCAGCACAGCAGGTTTCACTGAGTGCTGTGGGTGCATTGGGCACCTATCAAGTAAGAACAGAGGACAAGGGTTGCAAGCCACTCTCAGTGCCTCTGTCTGTATGGAGGTGAGGAGGGAAATGCTCTGCAGGCCTGGATGCTGTTGCTTTAGGTGGATGGAAAGGGAAGCCGCCCAGCTACACGCCGAAGTCTGTGCACCACAAGAAACATCTCAGCCAGATTAGCAATGGAGACTGGGCCACCTTCCTCTGCCTGCTGCTTGCCCTCTCAGCAGACTGGTAAGGCAGAGTGGGCAGGAGGAGCAGACACAAGCATTGATGCAGAGCGTGGCTGCCCATGAGTTTGGCCCGTAACGGAGAGGTGGTGGGAATTTTGCCAGGTCCGGTATGACTTTGTGGTGTGTATGTAGGGTGGGAGATAACAGGTAAATCCCCTGTTGCTGTAAGTGTAGTAGAGAAGAGACAACAAAGTGTATGTGATTTTTGTAATGAGATAGAGCAGAAAAGGTCTTTCCCTTTTCCCTCTTTTTGATAACTGAGAAAAAAGGAATGTGTCATTTACAAGTACAGAAAATAGTCAAATCATTGGAATTTTCCTTCTTTACACATACTGCTCATCATTTTCTAAAACCATTAAGGCTTATCTTATCCATAATGACAGTTCTGCCTATGTGCTTATAAATTGTATCCTTGTAAAGACAGTTTCCACATGCCAAGAAAACAGTCTGTAAGTACATGCATCACTTCCATGTAAAAAGCTTTTCATTTTATGCTTATGACCAGCCTGAAAATTGTCATCAAGAATCATCTTTTGAGTCACATCTGGATGCTGTGGTTTGATGTGTCACCACTTGCAAGGACCTTTGAATATAGCCTTATGGATCAATATAAAGTTGTTTCCTGAATTTGATTTTTTTTCTGCAAAATGAGAAAAAAATGTTCACGATTGCACTACATCTGTCCAGGTACAGCTTGATTATGTAAAGAAGCTGTAAAGACATGTTAAGTGCTGACAGTTTTGATATTTTCTAATGTGAAGTATTACATTATTTTTTATTCTTTTATATTTGTAAATTACACATCACTGTGTTGTACCTGCTAACTTCTTTCTTAGGATGTGCTGCATTATTTTGTAGTGTGCATTTCTGTCTATACTTATTGGCTCTTTAGAAACTTGTCTAATTAAAAATAATTATAATATCATAAATTTAAGGCTTTGGTTATTCTTTGTAGAAAAAACGTTAGAACAAGTACAGCTCCTTGTTTCACAAATGAGTCAGTTCACAATGGGCTCATTACTCAGACTGGGCTCAGCATGTGGCACTGGAGTCCACGCCTTGTGTTTGTTCTGGAAAGCAGATTGCCTCTAATTAAACAGCTTTCCACAGATCTCTGTGCACAAAATTGTATCCCAGTGTCATGAGGAGTTCACTTTGTGCCATATTCCAGTCACTAGTTGTAGAACTGAACTGAAGTTGTCTTTTCAGTCATGTGGCAAGTATGTAATGATGTTTTCAAGTGTGCTTTGTGAAATTCACTTTCATTTCTTTTTGTTCATTCTTTTAAAGGAAATTTGCTTTGGGAAAAAACTTTCACACAAGCTAACTGCTCTTTCTGTGTTGTCTTTTTCCTTCTCCCTCTTCCAGACCAGGATGAGAGAGCAGCAGAGCTCAGCAGGGAGCAGAACGAGAAGACCATTCGCAGCACACAGACAGCTCTCCGCAATTTCCGCGAGTTCCTCATCTCCAAGTATCCCTCTGAGACCCGAGAGATCTACGTCATCCCCTGCAAAGAGCTCGATGCGTACCTTGCTTCGTTCTTTGTGGATGCCAGGCAGAAGGATGGGTCTGAATACGAGCCAAACAGCCTGGCCAACTATCAGTGTGGGCTGGAGCGTTATCTGAAGGAGCACAGGTATGGATACAGTATTACCAGGGATAAGGAGTTCAAGAGGTCCCAAGAAGCCCTAAAACAGAAGCAGATAGAACTGAGATGTAAAGGTAAAGGGAACAAGCCACACAAGTCCATGAAGCTCACCTTTGCTGACGAGCTTATCCTGCGCAAAAGAGGCTTGCTAAGCCGGTACAATCCTGAAGGGCTCTTGAACCTTGTCTGGCTGAACAACACTAAGGCATTTGGACACTGCACAGGTTTTCATGGGTCCACCCTCAAATGGGGAGACATCCGGCTGCGGGTGACAGAGACAGGGTTGGAGTACCTGGAGTGGATGGGACCAGACAGTGGAGATATCAATGCCAAGAGCAAGAGAGGTGGGACAGACTCTCGGGTGTATGCCACCCAGCACTCCCCACAGACCTGTCCTGTGCAAGACTACAAGGAGTACGCCCAGAGGCGGCCTCCAGCCATGCGCTATGAGGATGCACCTTTTTACCTGTCAATCAAACCCGTTGTCAACTTGGCTGCCCTTCACTGGTACAATTGCCAAGCTCTGGGGAAAAATAAGCTTGCCAAGATGGTAAAGACAATGTGCGAGAAGGGCAACATCCCTGGCAGGAAGACCAACTTCAGTGTCTACCAGAGCTGTAGCACATTGTCAGAAGCTCAGAGCAACCAGCTTGTGCTGATCTGCAATAACTTGAGCCAGCAGGCTGCCCAGTCCATGGCAAGCCATACCAATACTGGCAACTTCATAGTGTCAGCATCCTATGACTCTTCCTCTGACACAGCTTGAAAAAGGGGTATAGCTTGGACAGATTTTTCTCTTCTGTTTTGTTTTAAGCATTGAATTTGTGCCCAATAATACACATCAACTGTGATTGTACACTACTCTCCCATAGCCCTCTCTCCAGTGTTAATTCACTTTATAAAAAAATATAAATATATAATATATTTTTCTTTTTACAGGTAAGTCAATAGAGATAGTTTAGTAATACTAACATAGTATTTATAGTGTTAATACAAAAATGAATGTTACTTGTGGGTTATAATATAATTGCAGATTTTAAAAGGACAAAAATGGTTCTCAGGCAACACAAGATAGACTGGAAATACCCTTTTTAACATGCACACATCAGTGACTGTAATTCCCCAGGGAGACTTACGTAGCAATTCTATTTTAAAGCATTTTTTTGACTTCTTATGTTAACATGGCCTCCTAGAGTGGAGGAGGCAAATCTACCACTGGCTGCTGCTTCTTACCTGCTGGCTTGTTCTTGATCAGAAATACAAGGAGATAAGAGATACATCAATGTAAGTCTGTGAAACCATTTACAAGAAGTTTTCTCTGTTGTGTTTTTCTTTTGTTTTGTTGTCTTTTTTTTGTTGTTGTTGTTGCTGTTTGTTTGTTTCCTGAGGCTTATTTCTGCCAGATGGAAGAAAAAAAATCCCAAAGTCAGCAAAAGGCTATTTTTAACTTTTGTTTTTGTTGATTTTCTGTTATCAGAATATCACTGGTCTTTAGACTGAAAAGTATTGTTATCAACGGTAAGCAAAGGTATGTTGGCAAAAACAGTCGTGTACATAATTTTAACTAAGCACTGATCATTAATGTTTTGTCGCTGTGTATTCTTAATGTAAAATCTACTGACTTTTATCCACTCTTTCACTACTCTTGGGGATGTAGGTGTGCAGAAAAATTCATTATCTTATCCCAAACCATTCAGATAAAATGCATCAAATCTGTCCTAAGCCATTATTCAAACTCCACAAGAAATAACATAGGGATAGTTTCATATTTTCTACAGAAGATTAAAAAGATGAGTAGTTTTAAGCACTGGAAAACAAATCAAAATCACCTATGTGTAATCTGTTTTCATTGCAGACAATGGAAATTGTGTATGTGATTCTTAGGGAAGAATTTGGTCCTTTAAATACTCGAAATAATGAATGCTGTTGTTCCCGTATTTGATTTTGTAGCATAGTTGTTCTATGAGTACAGGGAAAACACTAACAAATTAAGTGTGTCAGTGAACCATTACAATTCTTGACTTTTAAAATGATGTATGGTACCTCTGCAGTAATTCAGCTTAGCTTATTCAGCGTTACAGATGGAAATGTTCCACTAGCATACCTTAGCGACTTGGTAAGTCTATAGACAAGTCCCTGACGTGGCATGGTGTCCTCCAGAGTCCATGAAAGATTCAGCCTCAGCTCACATCCCATCAGACTGTTACTGAGGACTTTTCTTTTTGCTTTTGTCCTTCTCTAAACTTCATTGGTTTTATTTCTTTACATTCTTTCCTTTCTTTTATGTAGTTTAAATCTGCAACTGTGCAGTAAACTCAGTCATCACTAATTAAAAAAAAAAAAAAGTGCAACAGTAGCAGAAAGAAATAAATTATCCCACCTGGGGCCATTTAAAAGTTATTTTTGGTGTTGCTGGGATGAGGTGTGTATTCCTGTGTATGAAGGAAGTGGCAGAACACCTGTGTCTCACTTAATCCTGGAGGTCTGTTTTGGACAGGGAGTGATTAGCAGATGTCCTACAAAAGGTTTGGGAGCAGAGATTTCCTCTTTAATGAACATCTGTCCTCCCAGGAAGCGTTGTGCAGGTGACAGCGCCTGAATGATCACTCATTGTTCTGCACAGCAGAGCTACTATAATGCCTTGGTGCTCTGTGTGCTGGCTGCCCTAGGGTCTGGCACGCCAAGGCAGGGTAATCTTATCTGCAACCCCTGAGATGGGATTATTAATGCTGCAAGGTAGGCATTGGTGTGACAGGCACTCACATTGCAAAGCAATGATGTGCTTTTGTGGCTTGGTTCTGAGGCTTGAGACAAAGTGTTGGCACTTCTGAAGTAACTGCAAGTGCCTGTGACTGCCTTGCCATGGCAAATCTGGTAAAGATGAAGGAGAGGGAAACACAGACATCTGCTGCTTTGCTTCCACATGAGGCCAACCAGTTGTCTTTTCATAGCAATGCTCTACATGTGATACAAGTGAAAATAATTTTGCAAGGCTGATGTTGCTCTCTGTAGGATTTCATTGCTGTTTGCTGCTGAGTACTCAAGTCACTGATCTCTGTATGCAGTGAGTGCTAGGGTGTCATGCTAGAGAGCTCATTCATGATGTTCTGTAGAGCTCCACAAGGGAGCTGCTAGGAAGGGTTTTGCTCTCAACTTCCCCCTGTGCTCACCTCTTAACTATTGCAGAACCTGACCCATCTTCCTTTCCTCTCCCAGAGTACAAAGCCAGGTACCTGATGGCCTTTGTGGAACAGCACATTTCCCTCTTTGCTGGGAAGACTTGCCTTGAGGTTGTACAGAAAAGTAACTACCCCATGATGTGGCTGTCTGTTGTTTCTTCTCAGACCCCATAAAACATGAAACCAAATTCAGTAGTAATAAACAATTTCTCTGTTTAGGGTTTATTGCTTCACAGTGGGCTGTTTTGTGTGGACTAATAACTGTGGTAATCCCACACATTTTGGACTAGATGATCTTATAGGTCATTTCCAACCTTGTTATTCTATGATTCTGTGATTTTCTTGTCTTTGAGAAGGCAGATCACTGTCTGCAGATGTGCAGTGCTGCATATGGTCTGCAATGTTCTGATTCACATCTACACTGTAATTCAGCCCCAGCACAGATCTTGATCTTGTCTCCAGCTCCTCTGTCCATATATAGAATTGCTGTCTTCAGTTTTAGGGTGGTTTGTATCTTGCTGTGCCCAGGCAATGTCTCTGATAATGTTGCATGTCAGGAACTATTGCATGTCTGGTTAGGAGGTAAGGTGTGAATTATGTGTTCTCATTGCAGGAGCCTCAGCATTACAGGGCCGTGTTTTCTCTGCTCTGTGGCATCTGCAGTAACTCCAGCCCCCAGTGATGCTGATGGCGGATTGCCTGGCAAATTCTGATCAGGCATCCCCAAATAGACTACTTGTAGAAGCAGTTAAGCACATGTGGCCAAAATATGATACTGAAGGAGTATCATACTCCAAAAATAGGTATGTTATCTTTGAATGGCATTTAGCACCACATACTACCCAGTCTTCATTTGCAAACAGTCGCAAGGAATTGAGTGATGACAGCCTAATTAATTATGATCTGTATTAAGCTATTGAGAGTGTCATTAACCCACTGGGAGGGAGACTTCTGATTTAAAACACTGGTCATGGTTTTGTTTCTGCTTGGCAGGAGTGTAGTGTCCCAGCTGCCATGTTGTTGCTGACAGATGGCAACCCATTTGCTTGCTATCGTCTCCCAGTGCTTTGAGGGTGTCAGAACCTGCTCACCAGTAAGTCTCATGCTTACCATCATGGTGTGGATCTGCCCCAGTAAAAAGCCATGGGGAGATGGTCAGGGAGTAGTGCTGCACTCTTAAAATCATAGAGTCATAGAATAGCTTGACTTGGAAGAAGCCTTACAGATAATCTCATCCAGTGCTCTTTCTTTGAGCACGGTTGATGACTGCTAGATCAGGCTGCCCCAGTTCCCAGCCAACCTGGCTAACCACAGCTTCTCTGGGTAACTGTGCCAGGGCTTCACTGCCTTTTGAGTAAAGAATTCTTCCTAATATCTGATCTGCAAGCCTTCATCTCTGCCTAGGGCCTGGTGTGTCCTACCATAACTCTTGATACTTCACTACTTCTTACCATGGAATCAAGAGGCCAGCTCCCAGATCACCATTCAGCTCCTATACAGCATAGCCCAGGTGTGGTGGCTGAGTGGGTCACTTGCAGAGATCCCCTGACAGATGACAGTGCTTCTTTCTTCTCTCTTTTTCCTTTCCTGTTTTCCTGACTTTCAGCTTTCTCTGATCTGGTATTGGACCTCATCAATCAGCTCACTAGCCCAGCATAAAACATAGCACAGAGGGGGAAATTGAGATAGTTCTCTGCCAGATTACTGACTTGCTTCTGCTCAAAAATTGATTTACAGCTCCAGAGGGAGAGGCAGAGGAGGATGTTCCCTGTCTAAAGGCTGCACTGCAGCTTTGGAAACCCATCACAGCGATAATGCAGTGGGAGCACCTTCTGTGTAGTTTGCAGCTGTTGGTTGCCTTCTGAACTATTACTTATGCATGTATTTGTGGCACTGTAGGCTTGCACAGGGTGTTTCTATTCATAATGGTAGTTGAAGCTGACATTCTCAATATCTGGGTTTTGAAAACTGCCTGTTAAATTTTCAAATACAAATTTATGCAACAAAATGTGTTTTTAAGTACAGTAATTTTAGTAATTTTAAGGAGAATGAAATACTGTTCTGAACTACCTTGTAGATTGTGTTAACTAAGTTATGAAGCATATCTAAAACAACAGTACATACCTTATTCATTTACACAGTTCAGTCATTTTGGGATAGCATCCACGCCGTTGGAGTATAGGACAGTCTAACAATGGAAGTAGTGGTGCACATTCTCCTTTGTGAAGAATATCAATGCTTTCAAGCTATTTTCTATTTTTATTTTTAAAAGCTGCTCATCACTAGTATTCAATCTACAGTGTAGTTGCCCACTTATTTCTCTTAGAAAGGAGTGTAGAAAATGAGATTTGAGCAGCAACTTATATTGCTGTTTGTCCCTTCTTGCCTGTTTGTGACTGTCTTCCACGACAGGTTGTGCAAATGATGTGTGATATGAAGACATGGATCAGGAAGAATTGGTGTTGAGTCATGGCAGAGCCTGGGCTGCCCCAGTTCTTGGAGCAGCCCCAAGGGAACTGAGATGCTATATATTCTACATTTCTTCCCTGCCCAGCTCATGTTTACCCCTTTTTTGTCTCCCTGCCTGAGGACATCCCATAAGTGCATTGACTGACATTGACTGACGTGGTGTGTGGGCTGGTTATTCCTCCCCACCACCAGCTGCAAGTGACTATGGCTGACCAACTGGTCTTCCCCATCAACAGCGTCCCTCTCTCCATCCCTTTGTACCTCTAACATTCCTTTCTCCTGGTGTTTGTCATAGGGGAAGGGGACTGCTCTGTGGAGGGCAGCACAGAGTTCCCTCCCTGCTACCAAGTGCCCTTGTGCTTTGGGGATAATGTGCTCAGGGCAGGCTGCCTCGCTTCGAGTGCATGTGGTCTGTGGGATACATGATCACTCACAGGCTTGCATCTCTTGTCTCCCAACACTCTCCCTTTCCCTTCTTCTCTGTTTTTTATGGGAGTGCTTTCAAATCATAAAAGGAGAATAGAACACAGTGATGTGTTGAGGGCCAGTTTTGTGCCTTTGCCTGGCCTTCCAATGATGTCTTTAAACTGAGTAGAGATGACTGATCCTTCTCCACAGTACATCCTGGACTGACACTAGAGTGGAAATCAATTTGTCTTAGGCAGAGTGGGCAACAGGAAAGCAGGACCTCCTTGATGCCCTATGGCCATTTGAATGTATGGGAAGGAGGAATGCTGACGGGACGCAGCGCTGAGGTTAGATTTGCCTGAAATGAGCCAATGCATGCTAGGTTAGCGGGGATTCAGCTGTACACTACTAAGTGTGGCTGGCAGTGGATCTGCACTTTTTAATGAGGGTTCTTTGTTAAACATTAGCGTTAACAAGATGGTTGTCTTGCCTAATGTGAGTTGCTGTCCTTGTTCTTAAAATGGGGATGTATTTTCTTCTATTTCTATGCTTTCATGTAAGTGCTGAATCTGCACGCTCTGCTGAGGAAGAGTGTGAAAAGAAGGCAGTCCAGCATAAAGCATGGCTATCTTCCTAGTGGGAGAACTGGGACTGCACTTTCTGGGGATGGTCGCCATGCACCGAGCCTGCTTTGTAGCCAGGAGCACTGGCACATCATCCGGTATCTCCCACATGTCTGATGGCCCTATGCAGGGTCAGCGTGGGTGTCACAGCACCTCTCTGAAAAATCAGAGCCCTGGGCCAGCCAGGTAAGGCAACTGTGCTTCTGCATGCTGAGCAGGGGAAGGCCGTAAGCACAATTCAGCGATGGTGCTGTCCCTGTGTGCAGGATGGACACATGCAGCTGGCACATGGGGCTGTGATGTATCTCTGCGTAGGTTTTGGAAAGCTGAGCACCAGCAGGAATGTGGAGGCTGGTTCTCCATGATGCTCTACTGGAAAACGTTAGCTGGCAACGGAGTGATCCTTCAGAGGAAGGCAGGTTCCTCAAAGCCCCAAGAAATGGTGTGGCTGCATGGCTGCCAGCTCCACCAGTGAAACCGAGTTCTGGTTCCATCCTGCCTCTGGGGCTCTGCTGATGTTGTCTGCCAGCACCTCGACTCTTCCGAATCCAGTGGAGAGGCACTGACTGCAGCGCAGCATGGGAAAGCCCCACAGCTTGGAGATGTCTGTGGGCTCATTGAAAAGTCTGACAATGGCCATTCACTGGAGTATATTCAAAGCAATGGGGATGTCTAAAGCTTTAACTCCTGATCTGACGGGGAAAAAATCAGTTTGGCACAAAATTTACTTGTTCCATGAACTGGTGGGTTTTAACAGTCTCTAGAGTTTATGTCTCAAGTCAGAAATTTATTTTCTCTGTTTTCTCACTTTGTTTAATGTTGGTTGGTAATATGAACAAAATTTGTTTTTGTTTTTGTTTTTTTAAATACAAATGCCATTAAATGTCTGTGCATTGGAAATGGACCTACTGTTTCCAGGGGATTGAGACACTTCTACCTTCTCTTTTATTCTGGTGCTCAGTACTCACTACATAGTAGCCACTGGTCTCTGAAAAAAATTAGTACTCTTTCAGATTTATTTGATCTGTTGTAGTTAATAGAAGATTTATTCACAGTGTTTGGGATTTTGTATGGTAGATGCTAACTCTGATGCTAACTTTTACGCTACATGTGGGAATTTTGGCTAGCTCTGTTCTGTACAGTCCATAAGCATCATGCAAATTGTGAAATTGCCAAGCAAGGGGAAAAGAATCAAGAAAATATAAAATGTTCTTTAAAATACTGTATTATTCTTACTCTAGAAAAAATAAACTCTTAACATTAATTTTAATGACACTATCTTCACCATTTCAGCTGTTCTTTTTGTGAACAGAGAAAACTCTGCAATATTCCTCAGGCTTAGAATTTGATCTGCTTTGTAAAGGCTTGTGATCCTGCTGAGATTGTCTTCTGCATCATTATAATGTGTTCTCAGCTGGCCTGAATCACACGCAGCCTTAAGTAGTGCCACATTGCTCCTGCCAGTATTCCTCCTTCCCTTCTGCTACGTTGCATCCAGGCTGGGCTGCTCTGCACAAGGCTGGGTGTCAAATGCAGAGCAGAAACACCTGGAGCACTCAAGACTTACAGGCAAATTGTGACATAGAATGTGTTACAAGAGTCTGCAAGCTGGCACGGGGAGAAGTAGATGGCAGTGCCCACAAGCCCAAGTGCTGCTGGTGGGCAGAGCTCGGTGAGGAACGCACCCCTGGGCTTCATGTTTCTACCCACCTTGTTGTCACAGATGGGTCTGAAACCTGAAGGAGAGGACATCATCCAGCCACTGCTTTGTTGTCTGGACTTGTCTGTGCCTGCATGACCCACATACCTCTGGGTCATCTTGAGACCTATTAGGCAGACAAAGTTATTCAAGACATAAAACAAAGAAATGGCAAAATGTCTGAGTATAGTGAAGGCAGTGGAAAGGCAGTGGAAAAGCCTGGCAAATGCAATAAAAGTTGTTGTGGTTTTTTTTTTTCCCTAAAGAAGGCAAGCATAATCCTCGTCTTTAAGCTATCCTTTAATATCCTACTTTGTTTTACACTGGAATTAGAAAATCTTTTCCATTTGTTTTAATTATCTGCTGACTTTAATTCTGCCTTTGAAAAATGTTTTTGCTATGACAACCCCAGCTATGGTGAGTAGCATTAGGGAAAAACAGTTAAAGTAAAGCTTTTATCTTTCCCTACATGCAATATTTAATCATTCTAATCTTTTAATATGAATGTGGTTTCTCCCATTCTGAAAATTGACAAGATTAGGGCTGCCTCTCCCAAAATAGCACTTCAAAAGCACGTTTTGCTTAGGCATAGCTAGTGCAGTACATAACCAGCTAGCAAAGCATGAGAATTCCTGTAAGTGACCAATTGATTCTCAGAGTTAAACCTGTGTCTGAGGCTTTCACGTGCCAACCTTTCTAACTCTGCCTAAACTCAACTTTTTTAAGAACAGTTTGTAAAAAAAGTACATTCTTTTGTTTTATATAAAAAGGGTGTTAAAAGATTCACTGTTCTGCCAAACAATAATATTTCTATGCACTGTGTCATTCGGTGGTGTTGCTGTTGAAATTTTGCATGTTTTCTGGACGTTCTGACATCCGTATGTTTATGTGGTACTTGTAGAAATGCTAACCATTGCTGCTGTGATCAGAGCCACTGAAAAACTGAGAGCTGTATGAGAAGCCCTGCCAGTCAGCAGGTATTTCTGTGTGTCACAGTAAATCTCTGCGTTCTGACGTTGTTTCCTGTGTTAAGCCAATGTTCAGTGCCTTCTGGAGAAGGAACCAACATGTTGCAGTAGGCAGGAGGTGCTGAACGTTTCATGTCTTCTTCTGAACAGTTGACCACTTATCAGCTTGATCCTTAAAGAGCAAACAAAAAAAAAAGTATTAAAGAAAATCTTGAATTCTCCATCTTTCTTTGAGGTGTCTTCTCATCAATTTTGATTTGGAATAAAAAAATTAAGATGCCCAACCAACTGCCTTGATGAAGCTAAAGGCTCCCACAGCCGTATGCCAGCTGTGAACGTGAGGGGTAAGACATTCCTGTGGATAGCTGATCCAGTGATCAGCCAAGCCTGTGAGAGCTGTTGTGGAGTTTGCTAAAAATGCCTACTAATGAAAGCAGTCCTCTGATTACTGTAAGAAACTGCCAGCTCTCCTAGCAGCTTTGAGCCTGCTCCTGTAAACAAGTGTCAGCCTGGTCAAGTGGTGGATTCCAGTCACTTTCCCACCTCCGCTGAAGCCATACTTTGCTGCCAAATGAGCCTTGGATGAAATTCAAGCCTGAGATTTTTGGTCTTGTTCTTTCCAATTGCTTTCATGGCAGGCAGGCCCTGTTTATCAAAATTCTGACACCGCATTTTCAGCTCCTTTTCCACCTTCCCCTTAGAATCTGGCAGTATAGCAGATACACACATACCCAGAATTAATTTTGACTTAGCTAGGATTTTGACAGGCTGAAATCATACCATATTGTATTTGTACAACAGAAACAAGCTGTGGGTAAAAGCGTGATCTGTCACAGATCCCTGCCACCAGGCACAGTCAGCTGCACCTGGTCTGCTCTGAAAGTACCATCTTATGCGCAAACAATGAAGGGCTATAGCCATTGTTTCATGATCTCTGCTGACAGGTGAAAGTCTGCTAAACATCCTGAAAAGGTTTTCAAATCAGAATACCAAAACAAACAAACAAACAAAAAACCTGTGTGACTGGGACAATAACAGAGAATTGAATTCATTCCTGCTGCTCTGAAGCCATCTCTGCACCTCTGTACAAGGCAGTTTGTAGCCCTTGGTGTGCAAAGGGCTTCTCCCAAAATAGTTTGCATCACGATCTTCAAAATTGCCATTCCTTTTTGTCACACCTGGAACATTTACAAAAAGCAGTATTGCAAGGTGCAGGCTGGACCACCCTGGAAGTCTGTCCATGTAGTAGTCCTCTCCCACAGACCAATGGATTCAAGGTGCAGTCTTGCCTCAAATACTGTGTTCATTTCTGGGCTCTACAATAAAGAAATTGTTAAGGTCCATGAAACAATCTGAAAGACAGCAAAAAAAAAGCTAGAAGGCAGAAAAAAAGGTAGAAGGTTTGGTAGAAGGCATGTGAGGCACCGTGTGAGGAGAGGTGGGCAGACCTGGGTTATCGTGTGTGGAGGTGGCAGAAAAGTGGTCACTGCTCTGCAGCTCCCTGAGGGGAAGCAAAGGGACATGCTGGGCTGAGCCCCCTGGTGGGACAGAACGCAAAGGAGTGGCACATAGCTGCACCTGGGGAGGATGAGACCGGGCATCAGGAAGCATTCCTTCACCATGAGGGCAGTCAAACTGTGGAACAGGCTTCCTAGAGGTGACACAGCTGTCAGTGGCCAAGGGGAGTTTGGGCAGTGTGCTCAGTGACTGCTGTGACTGTTGACTAGCAATTGATGTTGAGTGAAGGCCCCTTCCCACTGAGTTGTTCTAAACATTCCTAGAACATTTCTGAAACCTCAACTGTCCAAAAGTGATAAGGGTGCTTGAGGCCTTTTGCAGAATTTCAGTTCCCATCTTGTGGATGGAATAAGGCTGTCCTCAGAAATAAAGGGCCGTTTTATTGCTCTAAAATCCAATGGCTTCTTCGTAGAATTATAGAATCATAGAATCGCTCAGGTTGGAGAAGACCTTAAAGAACATGAAGTCCATCTGCAACATAACCATACTACCCTAACTCTAGCAACCCTCCTCTAAACCATATTCAGCTGCTTTCTGATGCCAGCTGAGACCAGCTGCAATGAGTTTCTTTTTGGTCTCTAGTGGCTATGTACACATGAACACATCTCCGCCAGTGCAGTGAGGAGTTTCTGCTCCACAGAACTCCTGCCTGCCTAGGCCTGATATTAGGTATGCAAGGCAGTGGCAGAGAGTCTAATTCCTTGCATTTTTTGTCTTTTTAGCTAGGTCTTAGTCTTCCAGTCCAACTAATTGCAGAAATTGACTTAGCAATTGCAACCTATTGTAGGGAACCTGCTTTGGAGTGAAGGATCTCCATAAGTCCCTTCCAACCCCTATAATCCTGTGATTCTGTGATCCTGTAATTGGTAATTGGTCCTTAGAGCTCCTTCCCACACACTGACCCAACCTGCCAAAAGGTGTGTCAGGTTCTTGCAGAACTACAGTTGTATATTCCCATCTTCACTTTGACTGCAGATGCATCTACATTGCCTTCAGCTTAGATTTGAATCAGAAAAGCAAACAGCACCGTTTAGTTAGCTCTTTGCATGCTAGAAATCCAGTTGTTTTACAGATGCAGACGTGGCGTTAGGTTTCAGCCTGCTGCCTGCAGTGTGTGAGAAGTTTTCCTGGCGTTTGTTCATTTTTCACCACAGCTCTCTGGTTTCAAGAAGCAAATGGGCTGATGTTAATGCTGTAGTGGATTTGATGCCACCGCCCCATCAGTGTGATGCCTTCTGTGTACATGTTGTAAGCTCCTGTAATTGTGTTTTGACCTAAGTGCACTGTGGTGCAGGAAAAGCTTTTTGATTTTTATTATTATTATTATTAAATAATAAAATAAAACCCTATTGCATTTCTGTCTGTGCTGCTGAAAGGAGACAAGAGAGAATTTATCCATCCACATCCCACTGGAATTTCGAGGCTAACTTAGGTTTCTTTGGACCCCTTTGCAAGCCCCAGTTGTAATCCACTATATTAGGCAGAGACGTTAACATGAGCAGTGATACCTTTCTAACACTAAAAATGCAGTTTTTCTGTGGGACCTTCTCACACTGACATCTTGCCTCTGCATTTCGGAATTTATATGTTTGTACATTTGTTAGGGAGAAGGAAGATTTTAGTATATTTTAATTAATTAGGCTTTGCAAATCCAGGATATCTGACAGAGAGAGAGAGAAGGTTTACTGGATTTTTTTTCTGAAGACATCAGGAAAATTGTCAACCCTCAGAGCTACCTGTTCAACTTCAGACCTGGTTCATTCTGGATCTGAAAAAGAACAAGAGACCTGGAAAAATAAATAAATGAAGAAAAAGTCTTCACTGGTAAATGAGGAAAGATTCCACAGCCTTCTTCAGCGCCGGGTCCCCAGCTGGGTTCCCAGGTCTGCCAACCCTTTTGCTTGATGGCTGGATAGGTTTTAACTCATGTGGATGCCATGTTGCTCTTTCTGCAGCAGATTTCTAAGAAGCAAACTTCACATTGGTTAAGATCCTTGAGAACAGCATCATCATCTGTGTCTTATGTGTCTTATGACACTTTTGTGCCAGCTGTACTTTTTTCCCTCACTGCGAAGTGCTCCACTCCTCTTCACTGGGGATGGAGCAAAGAGATGCTTTATTGCCATCTGTTGCACCACACTTCAGCCAGGTGCCTCCTTGGCTTCCCTGAAAAATGCTTCTTTGGGGTGATTGAGTATAAAAGTTAATTAAATAAGAAGACAGTAAAATCAAAAGGTCTTTTTTTTTTTTTTTTTTTTGATGGTCTGGATTTCATCCCCTGCTCACTTATCCAATAATTGGGCATTGATGAAGCATGAGTTCACTGTTGTGTTAATTGGAATATTCACTTTCACCAATCTGCAACTTCCAAAGACACTCTGGTCTTTATCACACTCTGTTTTTATCTCCCTGTAATAATCCTTAACATGTCTGGTTCTGCTGTGTTAGAGGTTGATTTCACTGTCCACACGACATTTGCCACTGTTGTAGTGTGACTTTTTATTTCTGTTTTTTAATATTTGCATTGGTACAGCCTTAAACTTACAGAATTAAAAATCATTTCGGAGATAATCAAGATAGTCATTGATGTCTGTGATAAGTGCATGCTTTATTCACAGTATTTTGTCTGTAATTAGGTGTAGCGACCAATACTCATATATTTAATAAACTGTCTTCTGCAAAGTTGACTGCTTTGTTTAATCAAATGAAGGCAACTTACTTGGAATTCTGAGGTCCATTTGTGTGAAAAGCCTCACAGCCCTCTCACAGTTCTCATGTATGAGTATCAGCACAGTGGGAAGTTCCTGTGGACCTGTGAAGCATTCCAATTAGCAGAGTGCAAATAGGCTCAGCAAGAAATAGCTGCTGCCGTGCCCTGCCTTACTCCTGGGGTCGTGTTACAGGGGAAAAATTAAACAATTGCTTACGTCTTTCCCTGCTTAGGAATGTGCATAAAAACAGCTTGACTTTAACTGTGTGCTTATTTAATCTCACTGCAGCATGAGATAAAGCATATAAACTCAGAACGTTTTGGAAGTCAGGTATTTTCTGGAATCTGGTCTGGTTAAAATGGTTCTGAGGCACAGGAGAAATTCCTAGAATCATAGAACAACAGAACGGTTGGGTTGGAAGAGACCTCAGAGCCCACCCAGCCCTGATCCCCATGCTGCTGCCCAGCAGGTCAGGTTAGAACAGGGCCCATCCAACTTGGCCTGGAACACCTGCAGGGATGGGCACCTGCAGCTTCTCTGGGCAGCTGTGCCAGGGCCTCACCACCCTCTGAGTGAAATTTCTTTCTAACATCTCAGCTAAATCTCCCCTCTTTTGGTTTAAAACCCTCCTTGTCCTGTCACTGTCAGACCGTGAAAAATGTCACTCCCCCTCCTGTAAGCTCCCTTCAAGCACTGGAAGACCTCAATGATGTTTCCCCAGAGCCTTCTTTTCTCCTGACTGAACAAGCCCAGATCCCTCAGCCTGTTTTCCTCATAGGAGAGGTGTTCCAGCCCTCCAGTCCTCCTTGTGGCCTTCCTCTGGACTTTCTCCATCAGCTCCGCATCCTTCTGTTCAATAATATTCTGTTCATAATCTGTTCTCCATAAAATTACATTTTAAGATTGATCTAGAATAAAATCAAATGTGCCTCCAAGGATGAAATTATTTTAAGACAAGTGTTTCCCAGGTTGGAACATTCAAAACCGGGATTTAAAATTAGAAGAGCAGAACATTAAAGCAAATAAACCTCTCTAAAAGAGAAGCACTCCAAATGGAAAAACGAAACAAAGCTTTGACAGCTCCATGGAAGTTCCAAAGCTCCATGGAAGAGCTGCTGTTGATGGGATGATGGCTGTGTTAGAGGAGGGTGAATTCAGATATAAAAGCCTGAGAAAAAAACAAAACAAAACAAAAAACAAAACAAAAAAAATTAAAATCAATCAGGTAACCAACATGTTTATGCTGGGGCTGAGACCTCAGTGCGTGACAGCAAGAGCTGAGTGACAACATGGGTGTGGGACAGAGGAAAATCGTTCCATGGAATGTTCTGCAGATGGGTTTCCACCACCTGGCAGATTCCACCGGATAAATAGCTGTGTGCTGCCCACAGTGGTGCTGCCCTTCAGCACAACCTCTGAGGGGCAGAGGCACCATTCCAGAGGCCTGCAATTGTTCCAGTGACAAGTGGCAAGAAAATGCAGAGGGCCTGGGATGAAGGGGAAGATAAGTAACGTACGGACAGGTAAAGACAGTCTGTGAGGAGCTGGTTTATTTTGTGATACACTCCAAAGAGAAGCAGGGCTTGGCTGCCATCCCTGGAAAGGGTCACATGATTTCTTCTTAGAGTAGTCTAGTGATTTACATTACAGCTTATGCTAATTGCTTAGTTCTCAGAATAATAGGGAGAAAAATAAGAAATAATAAGAAAAACCCCTTGGCTATGTACAAGAAGGTAGGCCTATTTATATGCAGGCATTTTGTTCTAGGAGACAAATTCCAACAGATACCTGGAAGAGAATACACACTGGAGACTGGCAGTACATGGCATTATTGCTGCTCCTCTGACAGCTGTGAAGAAATTGTACACAGAGACAAAATCCTATGTGTACACAGAAGAGATGAAATCCTGTATGTCACCTCAGAGCTTCTTCTGTACTTGCAAATACAAGAATTTTTATTATTCATGCAAAATGACAAGCAGAATAGGACAGGGGGGAATCCTGCCTTGGATATATACCCAGGGAAAAGCAGGCAGTGTTGAGGAGGAAGGATGCTGCTAGATGTGGGGTAGTTAATCCGGTGACACAAGGCGATGCCATTCATCTGCATGTGGAAGAAGTTCTCTGTGCATCTGGGCCTTGGCAACGTACACCTGTCAATGTCTGCTCATGGGAACTGCCCTTGCTTCAGGGGAAAGAAGCTGAGATTTAAGGAAAATTCATGTTTGAGAGCTCAGCAATTTTGGTGTCCAGCTTTATTGGCTGCACTCTGCTCCTTCTCTCCCTGGCAACATGCACTACAGCTCCTGGCCTCCTCATGGAGCAGAGCATTAAGTATCCAGACATCTAGTGGTGTGTGCATTTAAACTTAAAAGATCTGGCAATGAGTAGCTACACACCATCAGATACTGCCAGTCTGGGCAGAAGTAGGGGGTGTGACGGTTTTGGCAAGCCATGGCAATTTGTTTTTCCTGTATGGTATATCATCTCATTGACAGACATTTAGGAGGAAGAGCTTCAGCCTGTGTAGATGGCCATGCTATACGGTTGTTCTGGGTTTTGTAAGGAGCATGGTGTCAGCACATAACTTTCTCAGCCAGCACTGCTGAGGCATTTAGGCACTGTCCACACACAGAGCTCACACCCACCAAAAAGTGCTCCCTGAAAATAAACCCTCTGACCTACAGAAAGATGAAGGCAAAAGGTACCTGTGGAGGAAGAGGGCTTTGATTTTCATGCTAGATATCTTCTGTGTTTGCAATTTAATGAAGCAGTATCTACAGTGGTGGTGATTCAAGCAGCCTGAGTTACACACATAAAAGTGCAGCCTTCTGTGACCTGATCCAGGCCTGCAACCTCTGATCCAATTATAAGGCAGTTTCTTCAGTGCCAGTGTTGGTAAGGCCTTTATGAAGACAGGATGTATGTTCCTGGCCTCCTAATGCTTTTCCAAATTCTGTCTGACGAGTCTCGGCGAGAACTCATGTCCAGCAGGGTGCAGGCATGGTTAGTGCTTCCTGGCAGCGCCCCAAGGCCTCTACTGAGTAGTGCACGAGTGTTCAGACATCTATCAGAGCTCTCAGAGCATCACTTGGCTGCTGACAGGTGGTGCCAGGCAGAGCAGTGGCACGGTGTGCAGTCATGATAACAGTGATGAAAGCTAGATGGTGATACCCTCATCTTTCAGCAGAACCTGTGCACAGATGCACTTCAGATGTAAGATCCCAGCCTTTTTCATCACTCTCTGAGAAGGAAGATGATAAAGTTCTCTCTCAGACAAAAAGAAGTCAAGCACTGATAAAATAACAATAATAACAATAGAAAGGATGCGTAAAAAATAGGAGCAAGGATTTCCTACAAGGTGGAAAATTGGGTAACTCTGGTTTCAGCATTCTGACAGTACCACAGCTTTGGAGATGATAGCCGACACATACCTGCCATCACAGTGCTTTGAATTTGTTTTCATTTCTGTTACACTAAGACTTCTCTGCTGCAAGTGCTAGAGCTATGTGGTGCCCATAGTAGCCTTCACTTTCTGAACTTGGCTGTACTTTTAGGGCTTTGAACAACACATATTGATTACTATGGTTTCTAAGGATTGCTCAGTGGAGCCCTTCAGAGCTGACATGCACAGGGCTGCCAAACCCATGAGCTTCATCTCTGTGGAAAGTAGACTTGAACTATAGTGGGTGTAATAAAATTATAGTGGCATCATAAAAATGTATGACTTTTTCATAAAAGAAATTCAGTGCCTGAATATTTACAGGAGGGTTTTTCATCAATCTTCTTTCAGCTCCTTTCTGTAAGGCTGAGGCTCTCCTTTTGAGGAATGTATGCTGAGTATCATTGCTTACATCATATCATTCATCAGAACCCACCTATCATGGCTCACTGGAACATAGGACCTCATCTGTTGTGCCTACCTGGGAGCAAAAAGTGGGCTGAGCAGAAAATCCAGAGACAGTGGTAGCAAATAATAGGAAAAGCTATTTTTAATCCCTTTCCTCCCTCCC
>NW_024884878.1:6646278-6671914 GCF_019232065.1 Centrocercus urophasianus
CTTCCTTCCTTCCTTCCTTCCTTCCTTCCTTCCTTCCTTCCTTCCTTCCTTCCTTCCTTCCTTGAAACATAGTCAGCTATGCTCAACTAGTTTTCCAACATTGACAATGGCTTGAAACATCTGCGTATGGAGGCAGAAACCCAACAGCACCCAGACCACCCTCAACACTCTCAGCATCTGGAGATATTGCTGCTTGGCCAGGGATTACTTGGACATCACTGAGACCAGACATCTTACCAAACACTGTTCATGGGAGCCAGTCTCCCTGCCCAAATTAAGTTGTAAATTTTGCAGAAGCAGCACTGAACAGATGGGATTTCAGCCCTCAATATGTCCTTGAGGTCTCAGAGGTCTCCCAAGTTTCTCTTATAAGCTATGATATTTTCCAATTCACACTGTAGCTAGGGTAATACAAAATATTTTCCTGTTAATAACACATGTAAATGGCAGTTGAGAGAGCTGGGTCTGCTCAGCCCGGCTGTGAGGTGACCTGATTGATAGCATCCTGTCAGTGTACCTGAAGGGAACCTACAGGAGAGGAGAGGACAGACTCTTTAGCAGGTTCTGTGGTGAGGGAACAAGAGGTTTCAAGCTCAAAGAGGGAAGATTTAGATTAGATATAAGGAAAAAACCTTTTACAGTGAGGGTGGTGAGGCACTGGAACAGGTTGCCCAGCAATGTGGTTGATGCCCTGTCCCTGCAGGCTTTTTAGTGAGGCTGCATCAGGCCGTGGGCAACCTTCTCTAGCTGTGGTGTCTCTGTTCATTGTGGGGGTGCTGGACTAGATTGTCTTCAGAGGTCCCTTCCCCCTCTAAGGATTCTATGATTCTGTGACTTTGCAAATAATGCAATACACAACTTCGGCTTCACGCTAACATGTGACAATTTTTTTTTTCACCAAAAATTGAAGACTCTTCTCCAGAATTGAACTCTCCGCAAAATCACACAGCAAAATAAGAAGGAGTTCCTCAGCTGAGTTGAGCCGCGGCACTTGCAAGCTGGAGCTCCCTGACTGGCAACCAGACGGCAATGCTGACACCTTATGGCCAAATGAAGGAGCTGCTGATGTTTCGTTTTTGTTTTGGTTTTGGTTCTTTTTCTCCTCTTTTTTGCCTTTTCCTCCTCTATCTCATGGAACATCACATCCAAGTCATAGTCACATAGCTGCATTCAGTCCAGGCTTTGTTTGGTCCCTTCAGAAAGTCCAGGAATTCTGCTGTCGTGTTGTGAATCTGGATTTCTGCATTTGGCACAAAAGAGGTGTTCGGCAGAGAAATGAATCTGTTCTGTCTGGGCGCCCTTACTCTGTGGGATTTCATTTTGTCTCTTTTGCTTAGATAAACTTGTAGACTCTTCCCAGTGCTCTCAGGCTGACCAGAAATAAAACTTCTGGGAAACCTGGAAGCTGCTGTAAGTTTCTTCAGATAGGGCATGGGGAAGTCCTAAATGTGTCTTTCCTTCCTGTAAATGCATTTTGTAGAATCGCAGAACCGTTTGAGTTGGGAAGAATCCCTAAAAGCCAACTATTCCAACTGCTGTGCAATGAATAGAGACAGCTGCAGAGACATCAGGTGCTCAGAGCCCCATCCAGACTGACCTTGAATGTCTCCAGGAATGGGGCATTCATCAGCTCTCTGAGCAACCTGTGTCATCCTTATTGCAAAAAAGCCTTCCTCCTTATATCCAGTCTAAATCTCCCCTCTCCTACCTGCAATGTCTTGACACTTCTTTCCCTTTCCCCTTGTTCCAGAACCCAGCAGTGAACTTTTGAAAGACCTCCATATAGCCATGAAGAAAACAGAGGGATCTGACATTATAGTCACATCTCTCCACACAGTTCAACAAAGCCTGGACCAGTTCCTCAAGAATGCTGGTGCTGGTTTCTCCATTACCAGTGGCACCTTTAGCTCTTCTACCAGAAAGACACACCCTGAGGAGAGCTCCATGATGCCAACTGATGTGTGAAGGAATGAGCCTGTGCTCATTTGTTTTGGGTCATTATTCAATGATTTCTCCACTTATGTGGGCCATTGTAAATACAGACGTTTTTCAGTACTGGGATATTTTTTATTGGACTGGTAGGTGAAGCTAGAAGCTATTCCCAGATTTAACAAACAGCAAGCAGGTAAATGAATTGAAGCACTCCCAAAGGGCAGCATTTTCAGCAAGTCAGTTTTAAATGATGAAGATAAGTATTGGGGGTCTGTCCAGCTTCTGAGGCATCTTGAAGAGGACTAACATCAGACATCACATGCCTGGCATGTGTTGAAAATGAAGATGCTCCACAGTGTCTCAGTTCTGGCATCCAAATGATGCAATTCTCAAAAATCAGGAGTCACGGTAAAAATATTTGTCTTAAGTATCTACAACTAATTCCCGGTCTTCTTTCTCTTGAGAAGAAAACTCCATTTCTGTTGGAGCTGTGGCAAGGCTTGAAGTCACAGAAAAAGAAAACTAGTCCCAAAACAGAGCTGGAGAGAGGTGCAGTTTGATGACGTGCAATCTGTTCCTGTTCTAATGAAAAGAGGTGGCTGTTTTTTTCCACAAGGCTTCAAGGCTGTGAGAGAATTAGTCGGCACAACGTCTCACTGAGCCCCACAGAGGCACTGCTTTTCTAGTGGTGTGCACTGCCATCGCATCCCAGCCTCAGTCTGACGCTTACTGACTGCGAGAACGAATGACACCTAGCGGCCCTTTTTTGAAAGACAGCTTCTTCCCCCAAAATTTCTGGAACACGTGGTGGTGGACTGATCATTTCCCTCATGAGGAATGCTTGCTCTCTAAACAAACTTCTCCCATAGTGATGATCTTCTTTTCTGTTAGCTCCCTAAATCCACAACTGCAAAACCTGTGTTTTATCTAACGACACTGAATTCACCTCTTCTCTTTGTTTCAATCTGTTTCAGCAGTGGCTCATGTCCTCCAGCAAGACCAGCTTCATGTCAGCCTGTCAGCTTTACCTGCATGCAACCGTTCCCAACCGTTCCCTGTGAAGCAGTGCATCCTGGCAGACAAAGTGACGAGGCAAGAAGGGGTGGGAAGTGCCAGGTGGGCTTTGCAGCAGTCTTCAATACAGCGCTGAAGCATTCCTTGCTCAGCCCAGGTCAAACAAGCCTGAGGTGTGAGGCACATGCTCACCTTGGCAGGCTGCAGAATAACACCTAGTGTGACAAAATGATGCCTGTGTGAGAGCTTCTTAGGTGACCACTGTGGTCTGACTACAGGTCAGACTCTGATTTTTAGGCTTTTCTGAACCGCATCAGGTTGGACACGTGCACTTTCCTTTGGAGATGTGGTACAGTGACAATTGTCTGCCACAGCATGGGGGAAGGCAGACAAGTTTCTCCTTGTCTGGGTGAAACTGTGCACTTCAGCACAGCAGCACTTTCATTTTCACCTTCTTTGTGGTCGGGAGGGATGACCAATACTCCTACAGTCTTGAATGGTGGGGTGGGAGGCAGAAATCCGTGTTACACGGAACAGACCCTGATAGCCAGTGCATGTGTTTGTGTGTTTGCACACTGCTTCCAACCTTATCCATTCCCTGCCATTTGGTATGTGACAAAGTTTCCAAGAGAAAAAAATAATAAGAAAGCCACATGCAACAGTCCTGAGCTGGCCATGCAGAATTACATGAGCGCAAGGGATATAGGGAGAGTCCTCATAGGCAGAGTGGAAATAATGCTGTGCTGTAAACCATGTTTATTTCATTCAAAGAAGGGTGAATATGGGATGAAAATATTGGCTTAAGATATGTCACTTAGTAAAAAAAAATCATGAAACGTGGATTTTTTCTGCTCCACTTGCAGTGTGTTTCCTAGCCCACTGACTGAGGGAGCCTCCATTAAAGGCTTTGAATGCTTTGGGTAGCAAGGGTGCAGCCACCCATTTGCTGGTTGAAATGGTGGCCCAGGAGTAATTGCAATTTTCATTGCAAACAGGATATCTACTACACAGCAACTGAGAAGGAACCACTTGTTTTGAAGATAGTCATTGCATTGGTTGTAGGGCATGCCTGGCTCATCTGGGGACTAGAGTGAGCACATAGGAAAGACAAGAAATGAACCAATTATAATGGCAGAGCACCAGGTCAATATGAGAGAAATGAAGGGAGGCAGAGTGCTGCAAATCTCTACATATGCATGTTCACAGTGTAATTTAAGGCGTAGGAAAATGTTACCTAGAACACTGCTTGAAAAGTCACTCATATCAGGAGACGGGGAGATAACCTCAGTCAGTCCCAACGCCAGATCTGGGAGGTTTGCAGGGCCATGATCAAGTATGGCAGGTTAATTACTGAACTTTTTTCTTCTCTGAAGGAAAACCTCACCTTGATCTGTGCCTCTCACCAAGCAATTTTTTCCCTGATAGAAAGAGTTCTCATCATTGGGATATATATGACGGGGGGTATCGCCTTTGCTGATCTGACTGATGAGGTCTGTGGGAAAATGGAGTCTGTCTGGAGGACAGAAGTGATAGGAGAGTCTAAACTATGTGCTAGAGCAAAAAAAGTGAGGTTCAAACTAAGCATTGTTCTCAGAATAGGGCATCACATACCTGTTTGAATCACAAAGGAAATCCATCAGTCATTGATTTGTTGGAGAGATGTAGCCCAGACCTTCCAGATAAGGGCCCAGGTGTGCTGGCAGTTGGAGGACAAGGAGGACAAGTTGGAGGATGGATATTTTCAGTACTTTGGGTTCTTTCTGTCTATTGCTCCTCATGGTGTGAAAGGGGCTTCTGGTTTGGAGCTCACCTGCACAGTGAGGCTGGAAAGACATCCCATGGGTGCAGCTGCCCCTGTGAGCAGGGGGAGAGCTGTGGGCTGGGGAAGAGTGTGGGGTGAGAGTGAAGGAAGGTAATAATGGCAGGAGCACCGTGGTATTAGAAAAGCTCCTCTGGTACTACACCTTGGCTATTTAAAATGTGTATAAATGCAGGGGCCAGCTCATGACCATTTTTCAAAGCAGTGACATTTTCTGGCTGTGCCTCATGCAGTCAAAATATCTCTATTTTAAACATTTGCAAACATCATAAAACAAAGCAGTGGTGCCTGGAATAGCATGCCTGAGGGAAATTATTGCTTTTAACATGAGCAGAGGGCTCTTACTGAGGAGGAGAGATGCCAAGCTGATTACTCTGTGCTCATTCAAACACAGCAGGGAGCGGAGGAGTGACACCGCAGGGACAGTCCATTGTGTCCTTTGTCATCCTGACACAACACTCTGCATGAGCCTGGAGCTGAGTCAGAGCTGGGGAAATGTGACACTCCTTCCTTTTCTGCATGGACACCTTGCATGTTCATAAAGGACAGAGCTAACCTTGAGAAGGACATCTGCGTGGCATACAAATAGATATTGACTGGCTGCAAGTTACACTTCAGAAAAGCCTAGGATAAAGCAGGGGGCAAATGTATGCGCTGAAGCTGGTATCAGCTCAGAAGCAGGGTCTTTCCACCAGGAGCATTTTGGGCTTGTCAGAAGCAATCCCAGCTTGTTGGGAGAAAGGTCCCTTCCTGCTTGTGCAAGTCCCTCTGGCAGCGCATCTCTCCCAGATAGGGGAGGCACTCTTAATTTTGGATGAAATCTAATTGGCTGACCAGTCCCTTGGCTAGCTTGACTCTGCAATCTTAGCAGCATGAAGCCCATGTCAAGGTGTTTCAGGCCTTTTCATCGAGCACTTGATTACAGGGATCCAGTGGTGACCTCTACACAGACAGTGGTTACTGCAGACCAGTGCAAAAACAAATGGAGGCTGGTCTGAGACTGACGTTCACTGCATTACATCTCATGAAATCCTGCCTGTCTTCCAGGAGTCATTCATTTAGTTGTTATGCCAAGTGACACTGTGGCTGTGAGGCAAGCTGAATGACAAGCACATTTCCTTCCTGACAAAGACAACTGCATTTCTGGTGAAGATTTGCTTTTCCCACACCAGTGGTGTTAGCTTTTGTATTTGATGTGGCTTGTGTTTTTGATGTTAAGTCCTGAAAAGTCCATTGCCTACCTTAGACTTCCGTAAAAATCCCACTATAGATGGCTTTATCATTTCAGCACTGCCTTCTTGTGCTTTTTATAATAGCTCTGTTACACACAGGCAACCACCATCTTGGAGGCTTTAAGACAAATCATGATTAGGAGTTAAGATGCGCTCTTCGCAGGGCTGGTGCTCACAGACTGCTTGATCTCCTGGAGTTCAGCAATGGGTCAGTGGTTGGACTAGAGGATCTTAGTGGTCTTTTCCAACCTGAATGGTTCAGTCATTTTAGGAGTCACATCACATTTGATATGCTGGAAGGTACAGGCTTCACCTCCAACCTGTTTGAGCCCTGACAGGAGCCTTACCCACTCACTTCCTGTGAGTTGGTGGGATCTTTAGAGCAGGAGCCCATCCCCAGGAGATGGTGCTTGGCTGCTTATGTTCAATCACAGGATATTTTCAATAGGATGTTGAAGGCCAGAAAGACAGCGTAAGAATAGATGTGAGCAGTTGCCTTGACAACCAGGATCTCTTTATGATTGACCTCTCATTCTTGGGCAAGTGAGGATATTGCTAAGCTTGTTTGGAAACAGGTATTGCAAGTCAGCCTTGTGGTACCCAAAAGAATCATTACTCAGTGCCAAAACCACTTTGAAAGTATTTACTGAGATGCCCAAAACAACAAAAATGCACAACTGAAAGCTTTTTCACTCTTGTTCTTCTTGCATCCTCCACAAAAAGTCTCTACTCACTTGTAGCAAAATTGCACTATGTACAGTTTTATGTCAAATGTTTAAAAGCAGACAACTGATCCTCAAAAAGATGCATTAAAATAGTAGAGAAAGAAAGTAAACTGAAAGAAGAATAATATAGTTGAGGAGATTTACAGCATTCAAATGTGTCTCAGTTTGTGCCCAGAGTAGTGTGGAGAAAAGCTGGAATGCATGTAGTAAACAGCAGATGATCTTAAATGAAGACATAATTGTTGCCACGATGTGCACATATGTATTTGTAGGGCACGTATTTGCTCTGCTTTGCAGCTAATCTAGAATGCATGACAAAAATCGACTCCTACTTCTGACATTATAGAGTCTGTGTGTTGTAAATATACACATGAATTTCTACATTGCAAATGAGGGGGCTTGCAGTAAGGAGGATATGTGGGGTGCGGGGAACTTTGTTTCCTTCTGAGATGCATTGCCACTTTGATTTGCTAGGCCCAGGGAATGGGTGCAGTGCAATGAGACACTGGGCACTCAGCACTCAGTGTTGAAAGGAAGAGAAGGACGTTGATCACCTACTGCTATGTGGAAGTTTGAAGAAAAGCAAAGCACTCCTCCCTTCTGTGGCTCGGTTTACATTTTTGTTAAGCAAGGAAAGCAACAGCACATTGCATGACAATAGTCTCCCGCAAACCTGGGGAGATAAACATGTCAAAGGAGCGCAAACCATAGAATCATTAATGTTGGAAAAGACCTCTAAGATCATCTAACCCAATCCCAAACCATGCCCGCAAAACACATCCCTCAGTGCCTCATTTACACAGCTCTCAACACCTCCAGGCACTGAGCCTTCCTGGGCAAAGAGGAGGTCTGCACATAGTGGTCTGCATACAGAAGAAACAAGCTGTCACCTCTCCCTGCCAGGTCAGAATAAAGCAGAACACCGCGGTGTTACTGTCAGTCACCATCTGACTGGTGATGAGAGTAACATCTCCCAACTGATTCACCTGCAGCAAGGATGTTGAAGCCACCAAGGGATGATTCCTCCTTTATCATTATTCTTTTCAAATACAGATGCTGAACATGAAAGAATTAAAGTCACAATCCCCAGTTGTTATTGTGAAAGAAAAAAAAACTCTCAATAATATGAGAGAAGGGAAAGCTAATATTTGCTGGTAAATAACACACTGTGCATCAGACCGGTAAGAATCACAGCAGTGATTCACAATGTTTGCTTTGTTCCTCATGGAAACAGCCTCTTTCTAAAAGCTGTCATTTTTATGTGGGATTGCAAGGTGCATTTGGTAATGCACTGTAAACACTATTTATGGAGTTACTTATGAAATCAGATTGGCTGTCATAAAGAAGGGTGTATAACTCACACTATACTTTGTGTATTAGGAAATCCCATCACCCTTTTGCCACTTGAAATCATCATTGCAAGGAACAGCTTATAGGAAAGAAAGACAAGTAATAGCAGGAGATGGGGAGGAGATACTCACTGCTATGAGTATCAAAACTGAGAAATAGAGCTATAATGACATCTCTAAAAGAATGAACAATATATACTGAAAACATTGTAGAACTGAAAGGTGGTGAATCTCTGATGGAAGTGTGTGTCCTGTGAGTGAGAGAAGAGCACAGCGTGAACTCAGGTATGAGGTATTGAGGGAGATTTGGCCTCTGCATCTCACCGCAGTTTGGTGTTACCTCTGACCGTGCATAAAAACACATTTTTTGGACCCACCTTTTGCAACATTACTGTTTGGAAATGATGCCATTGGGACAATGAATATTCATTCATTGCCTGGTTTGGAGCAAAGCTGGCTTTGTCACTTTCTGCATCTGGCTCTCACTTGGCCCGTGGAAGCCCGTGTCAGGTCCTTGTTCCACAGATTATTTCATCATTTTCCCATATTGAGTAAGCTCCGTTTGGATGGAGTGAGAGCACACTGCCCTTGTGAACGCAAATCTGGGCCCGTTGCTGTGCATGAAGGTTCACATGCCTGCTCCCGAATGGGGAACGTTTACCTCTAGGGAAAACAAAACTGAAAAGAAAAAAAATTACGAGCACAGAGCTGCCCAAGAAAGAGGAGACAAACCAGAAATCAAAGAGCTCAGCATTTTTCAGGAGAGGGGAGATGAACCAGCTCCTGGTGTGGGATGTGGAGAAAGTGTCCAGGTGGTGCCTCCCATCAAATCCCCACAGCTCCATGGGCTGAGTGCCTTCTTGCATTGCAACCCCTCTGTATTATTCTCCATCGGCAGAACTGAAGGTGCTAACACTAACAAGTTTTCCTCATGTAAGGATTGAGGTAACATACTGAGAAAGCCTCCGAAAAAATGTCAGAAGAAGCACTTGGCTATTTTAGCTGATTGAACACACACCAAAACAAGTAGGAAGTTTCCGGAAAGAGGTATCAGAGGGTATAATTTCTTTCTAATAATGTGAGGGGGATTTAAGTTGTTTCTAATAATTTCTAATACTTTTATAACAGTGCTTCTGGGAGATCAGTAAAGCGAAAGCTGTTAATAAAAACTGAAAACTCAAATCCTGTAGGAATGAACCACACGTGGCTGCACAGATCAGGCTGTTAGTGTAAAACCTGAGCGTCTTCCAGCCTATACGACAGGGAGAAGAATGACTTTAGTATCTCAGTATAGAAAAACATGAGGAGGGGAAAGTTTCCTAGTCAAAGAAAAAGAGTGGACGGCTACAAAGATAGAAGCTGTGCTTCAGTTCTTTCAGTGCTTCAGTTCATGACTTCTTTACCTCTTGACAAATTACGACTCTTGCCATCACTTAACCCCAACCTCACTGTGCTCATTCATGATAGCTGTTGAGTGTAAAGAGTACTCATTTTCAGGGCTAGCTCTTATCTAGCATCTGGGGCATACAAAGGCTCTGGTAAGACTCTACATCAACAAAGCGTGCTAAGTGGAAACATTAATGTTGCAGCAACTGAAATAAAATGATTCACACGTGTAGAATGTAAAGGTGCTCTTAAGTAAACTGATCAGCACCAGATACAAAGCTCCTGTTTTTAAGTGACCAAGGTAATGGATACTGCCAGATGCATGGCAGCTACTTCTGTAGAGCAACTAGTTTCAAAGAGGAGAAACTGCTTCATTGCTTGGATCGTATGCAGTTCTGTACACCAACACTGACAGCACTGATCGTTTCCAAAGAAACGAAGATACTCTTTCATAACTTTTCTCAAAGAAACAGAAAGTTCCTTTAAAGTGAAAAGTACAGCCTGCTTTTCAGACTCATCTGAACACTAATATCAGAACTTTTTGCTATACTTACCCTTTTTTACCTCTGTGTATTTCCAAGCTTTGAACGATTCATCCTCTTCTGTACACAGAGATTACCAGATCCTTTTCTCCAAAGCCTCACTGTGTTCAGCTCACACTGAAGAATAATTTGAGTGGTCAGGACAACTTCACGGTGAAGTTACTTTTCGTAATAAAAAAAGAACAACCTACAGAGACCCTACCACTGAAAACAGGAGTGACAAAACCCTTTTCTCTAACATAATTTCCTGCATCCATAAAAACCATAATCATTCCCATGACTCACCACATCAAATCCCTCAAAAAGCACTTGATATGAATAGCTGATACTGCAATTACACATCTTTAAGCCCTATCAAACCTCCTCTATACGATTCTCCTTCTTAAAAGGATTTCAATACATCGTAGCCTCTACACAGCTCCATGCTCAGCTGACATACATGGAAGTGGTGGCATTTCTTTCATACCTTCACCAATCTCTTGGCCCTTGCTCTGCTCTCTTACACATAAGAAATGGAATTGTTAATAGTGCCTGTAACTCAGTAATGCTCACCAGGTTGAGGCAATCTCCTTCAGAGAGAAGAAAGATACCCTGGAATGCCACTTAGTATTTCAGCAGACTGTTCTCTGCACTTCTTATGTGCTGTCCATGCTCCTGAAACCACTTCTACAACCCCAGGACAGGACAGCTAAGTTTTTTGCTCTGGACAGATGTACTTCAAATGAGCACCAATTTAACAGATGTGTTCTAACTGCTGACTTTCACCTCAGTTCTTTTTTGTTTCTTGAATCTTGCCTCTGTAGGAAAAACAATCAAGGTACATTTTATTACTAAAGCTTTTGTGAAGGCACAAAAAGGTCTATGTAAGTACTATTTTTCACTGTAAGATACTTTATACAGGTAGCATAACCACAAACATAAAATTAAGAGCAACACATTTTCCTTCAGCATGGAGATGCAGTTGGTTATCACAAATAAAAAAGGCAAAGAATAAAGCAAACAAAGACAAAACACACTTCAGAAGTACTGAAAAAGACACAACTTCACAACCATTTATCTGAAACATCCTTCCACACTTTCAATCTGAAATTAGAGGATTCTTTTATTTTATTGAAAGTCTGCTTGAAACAATTGTTTTTTCCACTCTTCTTGGTGATTTTAATTCATTTTCATAGTTCACAAAATAAAGAGGTAGGTACACTACAACAAAGGACTTGTGAAGACCACATAATGTTGTAACAGCAAATTGCATAATACCAGTAATGTTCCTGCATGTCAATTAAAAAAGGTGACTTATTGACGTGCATAATAAATTCATGTCTGCTTTGACAGAAAAAAGTGACTTTCTTTTTCATCAAAGTAGAAAAAGTGGTACTTGCATACTTGGTCAGCACTTATGATCTTTATTATTGTGTACATCTCTTGATGACTCTGGTTTGGACATTTATTTAAAAAGGAAGAAATGAGCAAGCACCATGCACTTGACATACCAAGGAGGTCTTATGTTTGATCTCAGCCTGAAATATGTAATAAAACCTCTGTTCGAGAACACTGCTTTTTCATTAGTTGAGCTTGCACTTCCAAAGGCAACCACAAGAATCCCAAATGAAATAGGATTTAAGAGTCAAAAATAAAGGAATTAAAAGATCAGGCAGTCCTGCTATGGCTAGAATCAGTTCCGAGAAACAGCATCACTCATTCTGCTTCAAGTCGAGGTAAGACAGGAAGAATCAGATTTCCAAATGCAGAGTCTTGAGTTATGAAATATCCTGAGGAATGTGCATGAGCATGCTGGAAGAAGGAAAATATTTGTTAAAGCACAAATCCCTGCAGCACTGATACAATTCTGATACTATAGTTTCTGCAGCACTAAGCAGTATTTCTCACAGTCTGCTCTTATGTTCCAATTTAATAACACCATTTTAAATCAGACATATTTGAGAAGGGCCCATCAGCTGTATTAACTTTGCCATCCTCTGCTGCTCTCTTCTCTTGAAATCCCAGTGGTAATGAATTCCTGGCAACTCTTCTCAAAGACCTCACACTTGCACTCCCATCAATAACCAACTTACAGGTCTAGGTACATGGTTGATGTCACATGTGACTGTATACTAGAAGGGTGCATCAGTAGTGTCGCACAATCTGAGGTTGCATGTACAAATGCCATACAATCAGACACTTCTGGAACATCAGCATTCTGCTCAAATGATGCACGTATGCTTGCTCACAGGAAGGGGACATCTGCTGCCTATGGCTTTAGACAGCCTTTGTACAATCCTATACAGCCCTTTCTGGTTGAAGGACTGGGCAATCTGTGGCTTTTAACAGTTAAAAGAAATACAACAACACACAAGATACAGAAACAGGGCTGTTAGTTTTGCATCTCCAAATTTTTCCCTGTGCTCTCTGCCAAATCATGCTGGAACAGTAAGAAAACAAGTGGCTGTGCACTGGCTTTCTTGCTCAATTTCCGATTTCAACACTGAAATCAACCTCACCCAACATGAGCAAGATAGTCTGTAAATGTAAAACTCAGCTTCCCAAGCCCTCTGGTTGTATCACTCAGGACTGCAAGGTATTTACTTGGCACCTCCTCAGATTCAAATGAGGAAATCTGTACCACTTGTGCTCTCCCTACAGTTCATGAGACATTCCTAAACCCGATGAAACTGACAGAGATGTACAAAATGTCTGTGATTATGCTATGCCCCCAACCATACTGAGACAAAAGACAGAACTTCAGAACAAAAGACAACACTTCAATTGTGACAAATGTGTGAAACCTAGCTGCTGAAGACTTTTTCATTCTGCCTAGGAGCAGGACTGCTCTCTGAAGGGATGCACACCTGAAACAGAGCTAAACTGAATGGCACCCTTCTGTATTAGCTTACCTGCAGTGCAGCCTTCTGCTGAGCTGCAATGTGCTGTTGTTCAGCATGGTCACGGAAATCCTTGTTTAGAGGTGATCGTGCAAGTGCAATGCTGCAAAAAAGAACAAGATTATATGATATACACCCACAGATTAAACTACCATAACCTCCACATCTTAGGATTTACTTGACTCATGGCTTGACTTGAACTATTATTTGGAAAACTGCTATTTGTTAAGTCAGACAAGAAAAATAGAGTGATCACAGCTGTATCATTTGACCTAGCAAAACCAACTGATGACAAACTAAACCTGGAAGGCTCATAGTCCTGAAGCCTGTTGTGGATTCTGCCCGGTGGTGAAGTCCCACTAAAGTAAGTGGAACAAGTGGGATATAATCATCAGCAGTTTTCAGAACTGCAGCTTTGTGTTTTCACCATTTCTCAGTCACTCTGTGATTGTCCCAAATCAATTTTATGAACAGAAGCACTAACAAGAGCTCTGCAATCCTCAGCGTAAGAATCAGTTCTTGGACAGCATGTTCACTGCTTGTAGTAAAAAAAGCTTCCTATTAACATAACCAAAATAATGATCCCCTGACAACAGCTTAGGGTATGCAAATTGATTTTGCTTACGTCAGTGCAGCTTATATTAGGTTTCAAATAAAAGCTTATAAGCAGGTTTATTTTGCTCTTGTATCTTGAGACTAATTCAACTTGCTAAGCAAACATAAGAAATTAAAAGCAGATGTTTTCCCTCACTCTATATATTAAAATGCGCAGTCATCTTCCAGATAAAAATCAGTGAAGATTGCCATTAGAGCTGTAATGCAAGGCAGCTGACAACTCTCCCTAAAACTGGCTCTAGATACTGGTGCTCAAAGTCCAGCTCCATTCACCCATAAACAGAAGTATGAAAACAACAAGGAATCCAAGGAAACTCATCAGCTGATTTCTCCTAGCAGCAATGATGTCAACAGCTGATTTATTACCTAATATTTCATGAGCATGGTTGTTTTTGAAAAAGATCTAAGTGTAAGATCAGCTAAAGAAGTATAATGTAAGCCATGTAGAAATCATTTAAACATATTTCATGACGAAGATAAGCATCACTGCTGGAGAAAAGTACTACTCAATTTATTTAAAAGATAATATTTTCACTTACATTGAAAGTGTTTCTGTTGCATTCAATTCTGTCTCCTCTAACTTTTTAGTATGATTTTTGTCTCGAGGTTTCATCACAAGCTGACATTTTTTGATGTTTTCTGAATTGAGAGAGAGGATTCCCTTGTGCTAAGTGTAGAAATGAGTTGCCTCATTCACACTTACATAGGCTGTGTTGGCTACAATACATGTTTGCATACACCAAGCTTTTTTCTACCAAATTTGCAGAAATTCCATGGTCTCATTTTGGCTGACTCCGTGGTTCAAAGCCCATAGCACAACATTCCATCCACAGAACTGTAAGTGGCTCAAAAACCAAGCGTCAGTCAGTTCACTATGCCAAAGCAGAGAGTGTGCCTGCTGCTCTGTCCCCTTTGAAAAAAAAAACAGTCTCTAATTCTACTCACTGGCACAATGTTTATCTCATTAAATAAAAAAGAAACCAAACAAGCATTCCTGAAACTTGCTGGACCTGCAATGAAGCGTGGAAGTATTTTTGCCTGACGGTGTTTGCACACAGTGGTGTGAGGATTTCTGTTCTCCTCCCAAATCAACAGCTGCGTTTGAATCATACCTATGCACTGAGTTATAGAAGAGATCTAGGTGAGGCGATTTCAAATATTCCGCACACAGCAATGAAGAATTAAAGGTGATCTAGTCTCCTTCAAGAAAGTGTCAGGCAGCACTCAAGTCTGTATTCAGAGTATCTAACTCTTGCTTCATGCTGGCCCCAAAGCACAACATTCTCCATTTCTTCGTGTAAGCTGGTGCGAGATCTTCTAGCTACTGATTCAAAACAAAAATCCATAGTTTCTCTTCCTTAAACAGGAGATATCTCAATAAAATCTCCTGAATTCAACTTAGATCATTACACCTAATGCATAGAACCACCCTTACAACACAGTCTCTTTTTCAAAAAGATTGGTAGTAGTATGAATTGACTTCATCTTGCATGCAGGGTTAACTCACTTTTAGGACTGTTCTCTAGACAGTACCTTGAAGCTTATAGCATGCTACCTACATTTCTTGGAGCATTTTAGCATTAATTAATATTAATATTAATTAATATTAAACACTTTCTAGGTACTTATTTCCTAATTATTCTTTAAGATAGACTTAAATTGAACAAGCATATGTGTTTTTCTCCCTCTCAAATGGAAATTAACTAAGCCAAAATTCACTTCTGGTGAACAACTTTGAATATTAATGTGGTCCTAGTGTGCAAAGTGTCTCTGACTGATTACTGAGGAGGGCTAGCAAGCACTATTGGTAACTGTTTAAGTAAGTTTAAAGCTTGCTCTAGAATTTCTTCACCCCCCACCCTTTGATTTAATGATATCCACACAGGTCTAAGAACAAAAAATACCTGGCTCCAGGGTGATTTGTGGAAGACTGATTTTGCATAAGTAATTTTCTCTTCTCCTTGTCTAATTCTGCGAGGATTGCAACCCTATTTTTATTCTGGAAACCTGGTGAGAATGACAGAAAAATGTTAGAAAAATTTACTTCATTTCTGTGTCCCAATTTTAACTCTGTGGAATTAAAAATCGCTGTGTAATATGACATTACGATGAACACTAATCTTCAAAGCTTTGCTCCCATCCAAAAAGGTACAAATAAGAAGGTTTAATTTTCCTCTTCTCATTTCTGACAACCTGAAATAGCTCCCTCAAGCTATCATACTTAAGAATACATTTTAAAATAAAGGTTTCTATCTCAAGTTAGACCCTACTTCTTCCCACACTTCTGGAGCTACAGCCATAGCAGATGATCAGATAACCTCCCTTTCAAAGGAAAGGTAAACTTAGCAGATTCTACATTTGAAATACAGTCAAGGAAAGTACGGTAACAGAATAATACACTTCCAGGGCCTAATTTTCCATGCTAGTGACCTCAAACTGTAGTACAATTTTTACATATGTAATAAGGATGAGGCCAACAATAAGCCTGCATATGTGCTTGTACATAAAGTGACAATCTGTTACTCAATTAATGCAGAAATTCTATCTGAAAACCAGAGAAGCAACAGTAACGAGCACAAGATGCTGAAAGATAGCAGGATGTGTGCTCTGATAGATGCAAGGGCTGTGAGATCCTGCCAACAAGTTATGATTCAACGTTTCTCAGCTGCAGCTAGCTCAGATCTTCTCGTGAATTCTGGAGACAATACAACAACTACACAGGAACTGAAGTACTTCTCAGAGAGCACAAGCTAAGGTCATCAAGTCTGTACGTACATTCTACACAGTTTTAGTCTTTTTGCCTAAGAATTTGGCATGACACCCAGTACCCTTCTGCCAGTACTAGTTTATCTTCAAATGCATAAATCTGAGCGCGTGCTTGGAAGTCAGACAACATGGTGACTCAGGCAAGAAAAAGGAGACTACTTTTTAATACATTACTCTCAGCTAAAAAATAAGAACTAAATGTACTTACATTTATCATGAAGCAGATGCTATGATTCAGAAAGCTTTAAGACACTCGTAAGAATAAAACTTTATCTGCTGTTTTTGGACTAGGATCAGAAACCAAGCAAGACCATGATCTTTCCTTTTAGTGCAACTCTTGCTACGGTACATTTATGGAGAGATTCAGAGAAAATTTGAATTACTGTTTTTTTCTTTTATCCTCAGAGTTTTATTTATTTACTTTAAGTAATAGTTTGCTCCAGAACTCAGTCATTATCCATCTGCCATCCACTGTACTGAAAAAATCATTTAAGAGAATTTGTCAGTGATAAACAGAAAAAATCCAACTTGGGAAAATGAAGGGAGACATCCAACACAGACAAGTTATTTCCTCAGCTGAGTACCATGAAGATCCTACCAGTAGTATTTTTAATTTGTTCTTAAAGCAATATTAAACCTGCTTATTTAAAAGTTAACAATTGAGAGACTGGGGCATGAGAAATCCATTTTAGTGAGAAAAACTGGCATTATTACAAAATTATTCATAAATCTGACAGTCTGTAAGAGATTTCCCTTCAGATTTTCCCTGCCCAGGCCTCTAGAGCACTTCAGTAAAAGACTTCTATTCTATGTAATAGCTACATAAGTTATCTACTTGAGTTGTAGGGAAAGTAATTTTCCATCTGTAGTTTTTTTTCCTGCCCTTCTGCTTTCTGCAACTAAACACGTAAACATAGAAAAAAAAAAAAAAAAAAAAAAAACCCATCCTCAGTTATGACACACTGATGAGAAATGATTTTTGAACAGAATCACAGAACGGCCAGGGTTGGAAGGGACCTCAAGGATCATGAATCTCCAACCCCCTGCCACATGCAGGGCCACCACCTCCCCATTTAATACCAGACCAGGCTGCCCAGGGCCCCATCCAACCTGGCCTTGAACGCCTCCAGGGACGGGGCATCCACGGCCTCTCTGGGCAGCTGTTCCAGCACCTCACCACTCTCTGTAAAGAATTCCCTCCTGACATCCAAACTAAACGTTCCCCCCTTTTAAGTTGGCTTAAAACCATTTCCCCTTGTCCTGCAGTTATTGACCCTTTCCAAGAGTTGATTCCCCTTCTCTTTGTAGGCTCCCTTTAGGTACTGAAAGGCTGCAATGAGGTCACCCCGCAGCCTTCTTGTCTCCAGGCTGAACAAGCCCAGCTCCCTCAGCCTGTCTTCACAGGGGAGGTGCTCCAGTCCCCTGACCATCTTTGTGGCTCTCCTCTGGACCCTGTCCAGCAGCTCCCTGTCTTTCTTGTACTGGGGGCTCCAGACCTGGACACAGCATTCCGGATGGGGCCTCACAAGAGCAGAGTAGAGGGGGACAATCACCTCCCTGTCCCTGCTGGCCACCCCTCTTCTGATGGAGCCCAGGATACCATTTGGCTTCTGAGCTGCAAGGGTACATTGCTGCTCATGTTAAGTTTTTCATCTATCAAGACCCCCAGGTCCTTCTCCACAGGGCTGCTCTCAAGCACCGCTCCTTCCCGTCTGTATGGATGCCTGGGATTCCTCCGGCCCAAGTGCCAAACTCTGCACTTTGCTGTGTTGAACCTCATTAGGTCACCCAGGCCCACCTTTCCAGCCTGCTGAGGTCCCTCTGAATGGCATCCCTTCCTTCCATCATGCCAACCGCACCGCTCAGCTTGGTGTCATCAGCAAACTTGCTGAGGGTGCACTTGATTCCGTCATCGATGTCACTGATAAAGATGTTAAAGAGCACTGGTTCCAAGACAGACCCCTGGGGGACGCCGCTCATTACCAGCCTCCATCTGGACATACAACCATTGATGACCACCCTCTGTCTGCAGCCTTTCAACCAATTTCTCATCCATCGAGTGGTCCACCCATCAAATCCACATCCCTCCAAACACAGCAATTATTACTAAAGGTTTAAGTTTAGACTTCCCTTATAACTGGATGTGCACAGCTACTGAGCAGTTCAGGACTATTCTGTTTTGCAAACTCAGGAGTCCATACAATATTACCAACTTGTTTATAGCAACTAAACAGATCAGTGGTGGTGTTGTATGTTAAACTGAGAACCTGGATTCTCAGTGCCAAGGTGCCAGATTAAAGATATTGTAAGTTCAATCCTGTTCTTTGTTATATCTGTATTTCTGACAACAAGCATTTTATTAAGTGCTCTGTGTAGAAGCTAGAAGTTTACTATCACCACCCTGTGCTGCACACAAAAGGCAGAAGATGACAGAATGCCTAGGAAAAAAACATGGAGTTCCTGTACTTTGATTTTTTCACCTTCCTCTGGCTGGTGGCATAACAAAACATCACCTATCATCATCCATCATTATAGTGTGTAGTAACAATTTACATTCTGATATGCTTTCATATAAATTGTATAACCATGAAACAAACAACATACTAGCCATTCAGTACATTAACTTAGCAAAAGATACACTAATATTTTGTCTGTCTCTCTTTACAACAGCTGCATGCATCCATGAATGTAAGCCACTGATTGCTTTATAGCTGCAAATTTGCCTGGGGAACAGATCTGCAACAGCCCTTGAGCACTGTGCTTGTACACAGATCAGACTCAAATGCAGAGCAGAGCATTTTGTAGATGATATATTTCAATGTAAAACACCATAATCTTCCTCTTTAAGAGGGAGTGTGCGAACAGAACACTCAATCCACCTGCTCAGACTGTGTAATGTCAATGCGCTCAAAGACAAAACTATGAGCGAACACCAGGACAGAAAGAAACTACCTTCTTTTGGTCAAGCAGCAAGTAAAATTTGTCTTTCGGACCAACGCATTTCTTCTGCATTTATGTTGAATTCTGACTGCACAGAGAAAAGGAAAAGCAACTAAACGATAAGAGCCTGGTAGCCGTTCTGTGCTTTCAGTTTCTGTGCTTCAGCATTGACTGTACCCAGCTCTGTAGGACTGCCTTCTTGGTAAGGGTACTGACACAGTACTGGGAAACTGAATTCAGTTCTCATAATCAATAAGCAAAGAACAATATATTGGGAGCTTCTTTCTCCTTTAACTTTTCCACAGATTAGAGAAGCTCCGGATCTTCATTAAGACTTCCAGAAGGCACCTCTAGAGGGCGATTTAAGCCCCTCCTTCAATTGTCTGAAACAACACTCCTCTCTCTGGCCCAAGTGCCTCAGCCCTATAGATGGATGCAGGACAGACAGTTCCCATGTCTTTAATGAAGCAATGTTGATGTGACACCATGCAAAGAAACACTCCATGGCACTCTATGGGGAGCGCAACTACGATTTTATTTGGCTTCTCCTTCTAGGCTATCCCACTACCTGTCCCTGGCTGCTTTCTTGCCTCCACTAGGACCTGGTGCAGACTTCTGGTTGTCCCCTACCATTAGCACAGGGGCTGAAGTCCTGCTCCGTGCTGATGGCCATCTGTGCCTGCAGCATGTTTCAGGAAGGGCCTTCACAGCCACCTAGGGCTCCTGAGATCACCTGAGGCCACCTCATGCTAACCACGCAATATGCCTTCTCCAGGAGCTTGCACACATTTTGCCACTTCCAGCCCCACCTTCCATCCCTGTTTTGCCCTTTCTACACATTTAACGTGTAGCCTGGGAGATGCTCTGCCCGGAGTCCTCCTGTTAGAAGCCTACCTTGTCCCGAGGGATTCGCTGCCATCCTTCAACTCCAGACCAGTTTCACTCAGCTCAAACGTTAACCTCACCGATACCTGCAAATCAGGCCCAGCACGGGTAAGAACATCTCCTTTCAAAGTTTGGATGTAGAGCACCACCACTGTTTACAACCAGTTAAGAATAAATGCCAAAGTCATCTCAGGCCCACTCCCGGTAACAATGCCCCAACCCCTCAGCTTCCCCCCCCTCTCCCCCCCCCAAGAACCAAACTCTCCCACTGCTCTTTCCCCCTCCCCCCAGACACACCAGCATTAGGCTCGCATGCCCTCCCTCCGCTCACAGGAAGGCGCTCTCCTCCTGCCCTCCCCCCCATTACTCCGCTGGAATGGGCCCTCCCGTCCCGTTTCGAGCCGTTCCGTTTCAAGCCGTTCTGTTTCAAGCCGTCCCGTGCCCGCACCGTGCCCAGACTGTCCCCACACCGTGCCCACACCATGCCCAAACCGTGCCCACCTGCTGCAGGGCTCCCGCTCCCCGCCCCTCTCAGCCCCGTCCCGGTGGACTCCCAGCCATCCCGTCCCACCAGCCCCTCCTCGCGCGGCTCCGGTCGCTCTGCACCGCCGCGACCAATCAGCTCACGGCACACGCTGGCCCGTACGTGACGTCACACGCCACGAGACGAGGCTCTCCCTGCACGGCGCTTAGCTTTATTCTTCCGGGTGGCGCAGAAAAGCGTCACGAATCACGGCTTGACGGACGTGCCAGGATGACCAATCGGATTCAAAGAGAGTGGGCGGGCCCGCCTCGCTCTGTGTGCGCCGCTGGTTTCTACGCAACCAGCCGGCATTGTGGGTGTGGGCCCGATGGGCCTGGCACGGGCGGCGGGCTCAGCTTCGGGCCTTGGCATCCGAACCTGCCGTCACAGACAAACGAAATCAGTTATTAAAACTGTAACAAACAGATAACGCAGCGGGCAGCAAACGTGCCCCAGCACTGAGCTGTGACTGGTCGAGAAGGCAGTAATGCAGCCGCGCTGTAGCTTTACATGTAGGGCTTTAATTCAGGCAGTAAGCTTTCATGAAGTAAAGAACTTGTGTGTGTGTGCGTGCTATTTCAACGTTTGGTACTTCAATAAGCCTCTGGCACAGCATGAGGGTGGTGGGCTGGTGGTGATGCCCACACCCTGCAGGCCACTTACATTCATGTGCTTCACCAAGCCCTACAAATTCCGAGCTGCCTGCCAGCATCCAGGCTTAAAGTGGAACGAGGGCTTGTTAAAGCTGGAGTTGTTTTACTTAAGATGGAATTACTCATATTGGTAAGAATGTAGGGAAAGTGGCTGCCAAATGCCATGCTATTCCATTATCTTGGACAACCAAATGCATACTTTGTTGTTGAAGGGAGCTGCCTTTTTTTTTTTTTTTTTTTTTTAATTCAAATTTCTGCTGCAGACAGAGCAGATTATGTGGAAATAATAATTTGGGGGAATACACAGTATTTGCAATGTCCATCTGATTGAAAACAGTACATTTGTCATGCAAGTTTTCCTGTATTCCTATTATGTATACATGTTCTGGGGTGGGGAATGTTCCGATGACCAAGTATGCTGCTGTTTATGCTTTTGTGCTTACTCTCAGAACGTCTCTAAGAGTGGGAACTTTAAAACTGGGCAAATTTATGTCTGGAGACTTGTGACTTCCAGGTGTAGGATTTGATTACCCAGACTGTTTGCCTGGTGAAATCTGTCATTGTGCGTTTGCGTGTGTTGTTGAAAACCCCAACCAGCACTCCAGCAACCAGCAAATAGCTGCCAATCACAGGGAGCTTTCTGTTTGCTTTGGGACTACTAACGTCGTGTTAATACTGCTGAAGGTAAACATTGCTGTTTTATGCACACATGGGCATTATTTCCAAATCCCTTTGTCTAAACAGCTGACCGAGTTCCTTCCCTCTGATTTTTTTTTTTTCTTGATTTATCTAAATAATTCCTCATTGTCTCTTGGGAGTTATCACATGTTCTGTTTTTCAACCTTTTTAATTATATTGTCTTGATCTGTGGTTCACTTCATCTGCAGGCTTTGTATACTGTCCTTAACTGATGAGAAGCACTGTGAGTAAAGAACGGTACAGAGCTCAACATGATGATCCAAAGCTGAGGTATTTCACTGCACGTTCATGCCAGGATGAAGGTGTAAGCGATTCTGGAAAGTTGCAATTAGAGTCAAACAGGCTGAGCTCGTTAACACAGCAAATGTTGGTGACAAGATTTAAGGAATGGACCATAATTCTTGGCTGGGAGCAAGGAAAGAAGGTAGAAAAAGGAAAGATAGTAAGGCAAAGATGTGGAGTCATCAGCATGGAAACTCATTTGCAGAAAGGCTGAGAAAGTCCTATAGAAGTGTGATGAAAATTAATGACACTCTTAGCTTCGAGCATCTGTCTGGAAATGTGGTTGCTTTCTCAAGTCAAATGATTGGCTTTGAAGTTTCATATCAGCAAATTAATTTCCTCTTTGGGCTACAGAAATAGGAATACAGGTAACTGTTGAAAGGAATGAAGTCTAATCTCTAGAACATCAGAGTACTTTTATTTTCCCTGAAATTCTTTCTTTGTGTTCACCATAATCAAATAAAGTTTATAAAAAATAGCTCTTATATAGCAGCTGTCAGATGATGTAAGCTCAAAGCTGAGGTAAATAAATGATTTACCCATTTTTTGGCTTAAGTGAAAATAGACAGTGAAGCATACTGGCTTGGCTTGAGCCAAGATCTTCCACATGGCTGCTCTTCCTTCCAACTGGCAATGCTTCTCATACAGACCCATTATAAATACCACCTTTTATTTCTTATCTTTATTGTGGGTGTTACACACACATGCAAACCATACATTTCAAAAAGTTGTGAATAGTTTTTAATCATTTTATGGTTTTTTTTTGTTGTTGTTTGTTTGTTTGTTTGTTTTTTATAGTTGCCTTGAGATACTGTTGCTATAGCTGGAGTCCTCAGTGGTTGAACATTTTTCATTTGGTTGCTGGTTAGCACAGACTTCTATTATCTATCAGAAGCACACTGTCTTTCCACTGTCCTGTTTATTGCTTCCCCATCAAAATTGACAGCTTTAAAGCCTTTTGATGCAACAAAGCATACCCATTAATTTAAATATGTCCATGAATAACACTGTTGACTAGAAGTGACCACATCTGTGTGCAGTCAAGTACGTGTGTAAGATTGAAATGTCTTGGGTGCAAAAGCCTGCTCTCTTCAATCTCTGCAGTGAAAGACATGAGCTGTAATAAAACAGGGAGGAAAGGAGGGTTATTTTGTTTGTTTGTTTTGCTTTGGTTTTCTCTTTCAAAAAATACAGCTGAGTTTTAATTTTTGAACATCCTCTAGAATGGTGTCTTTAAACTAAGATGGAAGATTTGAGTTAGATATTAGGAGACAGTTTTTCACACAGAGGATGGTGATGCACTGGAACAGGTTGCCCAAGGAAGTTGTGGATGCCCCATCCCTGCAGGCATTCAAGGCCAGGCTGGATGTGGCTCTGGGCAGCCTGGGCTGCTGGTTGGTGACCCTGCATATAGCAGGGGTTGAAATTAGATGATCACTGTGGTCCTTTTCAACCCAGGCCATTCTATGATTCTGTAATTCTATGATGCTGTGATTTTATGCTCATCTGCAGACAGATGCTATCATTATACTCTCCAAATAGAGCATGTGTGGGAAAAGATGTAAATATTGAGGAGTGGGCTCTCAATTGCCAGATAAGCCTAAGTGTCTGACGGGTGTGACCTCTGGTCTACCCTGGTGTTTGTACTGTGGAGTGTGCTGTGCAGAAGAATTCCATAATTTAGGTTTTAAATATAATATTTGATGGAAAGCAGGTGGATTTTCAATGTCTGGTCTGGTAAATAAATTCAACCTGAAGATAGCCACTTGCTAGTCATTTTAAACCTAGTTGATATTTTACGTCTCATTATCTGAACAGGACAATGAAGATGCATTAGAAAAATAATGTTATGAAAGAGCTGAAGGAGTCCTTTTCAGACTCACTCTGAGCACTTAAGAAATCATCTGCCATTATAAAAACATCCTAAGTGGTATTACTGAGCAGTTGGCAATCCAGATCAGAACAGCTGTAACCCACTGGTGCTACTTATCCTTAAATTTGTAAATAGTTTCTCCTACAGGTCGTTTTCCATTATTGGTGAGGAGCTGCTCCAATCCTTGCCATGCAAGAAAGTACTTTGCAACCAAATTGTTTTGCTGCCAGATAGCATATTAGCTCTACTATGTAACATCTGTCAACTAATTTTAAGATTAGAATTGTTTTAAAGAGAGAAACATTCTTTTTTTGGAGGACTTAGAAAGACAATACAGAAAGAACCCATTTCTCAGAATTCACTACTGAACTGCTTCTATTCCAGAAGGTGCAGGTTTATCTAGTACACTGTATAAGTCAATAGCACTAGATAGCATCTGTTTGAAGTTCCCTTTCTTGCTTGTGCTGACCTAGGTGCCACCATCAGTAAAAATAACAGGAGATCTAACATGCACACAATGCACTCCATTTGGTACCAAAGATTCTTAACAGTAATGTACCTCAACCCTGGATGAGAAGATACAGTTCAAGTCCAAAAGTGGTAGGACTACTTCCTAAACTAACCCTGCCATAATGGAGGTACAAAAGCATTCCTGTTAGCCTTGCTGTATCCCTAGCAGACTGGCAGGAATGAAAAGGCAACTCTTAGGTCTTTCTCCTCTCAATTTAAAATCTGGTAAAAATCTGAAAAGATAGCCTGCAAGATTTTTATTTCAGTGATACAGAACTATTCAGAAACAAACAAACAAAACCACAATAAACACACATGAAACTGGTGGCCTTTGTCTTGAATTTGTGAGATTCTTGATCCCCAAATCCATTTGTCTTCTTTCCTCATTAGCATTATAGACATGCCTATTGTATCTTTTTTTGTTTTTTTTTCTTTTTTTTTTTTTTCCCAGCTGAAATGATGTAAACATAAGAAATAGTTAAGATTTTGCCAGGAGAACCTACCATCTTTTTCTGGTTAGTATGTGTTATGAGTTGGGCAGTGAATTTCAATCTCTCTTTAGCCACTCACTGATTTTGATTCTCAATTTGTATTTTAATTCTGTTAGTTGAATGTTTCAATATGCTGATTGTTTTTAGCTTGCAGAATATTTAATAAAAAGAAAACTACCAATAAGCATGTCAAGGAGTACTGCAGTCATACAGTCATAAAAAAACACCACTAGTGGCATGGAGAAGGAAATGGAGACTGGAATATTATCATCTTTTTCATCAGTCATAACTTCTTAGCAGAACTGAAACATTTATTTACTTCAGTGCTGCTACTACTAAGAAAAGAGATACTTTCCTTTCTCAGCTTTTGGCTGTACATTCTTGTGCCTGCTGTTAGAGCCAGAGAACCCACATGCTGATGCATTTAGAGGTTTTCTATTTGTGTGTGGAAGAATTTTTCCTACAGGAAGTCATCCACAAGACATACTTTTTTTCCTCTCCTCTCCTCTCCTCTGCTCTCC
>NW_024884878.1:6672014-6676229 GCF_019232065.1 Centrocercus urophasianus
CCCTCCCCTCCCCTCCCCTCCCCTCCCCTCCCCTCCCTTCCTTTTGCTTCTCCTCCCTTCTTCTCCCTTTCCCTCTCTGAAATCAGAGGGAGGTAGACATCTGTCTTTCAGTCTTACCTTTACTCCTTTCCTTACTCTGACCTCTTATTTGATACACAATTTTGATACACAAAATTCATGCTATTACCAGAAATTAGTTGTTGTGAACATTCACAGAATCACAGAACCATCTGAATTGGAAGACACCCCTAAAGGCCACTATCACAGGGTCATCTGGATCTATCTGTGCCTGCGACAGAGACAGCAGTCCCACAGGCAAACCGATGTAAAAGGGGAGGGGAGGGGGGAGTGTAGACAGTTTACAAGCTGGTTCAGCCCGGTTCTGTGACTAACAGGGCAGGGGACCCTTTTCCCCTTCTCTGGGAAAGGGGAAAGGGAAAGGGGGAAGGGTAGGGAGATGGGAGATGGGCCTAGAAATAGAACAGCAGCAGTGATCTGAGGAGAAACGTTAGTTTACTAAATATGGTATTGGAATGTAAGATAAAACACTATAATACAATATATAATTGGAATTGAGGCTAATAAATCAAATAAAATGAGAGTGTCTGAAACCAAAGGACTTACTCTGAACTGAAGGTGAGATGGCTTGGGAGAACACCCACACACTGCCAGGCAGCGAGAGAGAGCAAGTCCTGCGACTTGCAGGTCTTCCCCTCTGAACACAAAGTCCTCTGAGATGTGTAGCTCTTCTTTTCTGAGAACCAGGTATCTGGAAAGTTGTGAGTCCACAGAACTGGAGTATTAACTCTTTAATTCCCCAAGCTTTACGTGATGTTATAATGTGGAATACCAGTAGCAAAAATCATAAAACCATGACATGCTCCAACAGGTCTGTTGTCTCTCCTGTATGGAGGACTCCACATCTGGATACACTACTTCAGGTGAGGTCATGCTGGCTCACATCCAGCTGTCATCAACCAGTACTCCCAAATCCTTTTCAGCAGTTCTTGTACTTGAGGGCTGCCATGACCCAGATGCTAGACCTTGCACGTGGATTTGTTGAACTTCATGAATTTCTTTTGGCCGACAGCTTCAGCCTATCTAAGCCTCTCTGGATGGTATACCATCTCATCTGGCATGTTCACCTCAGCACACAGCTTGCTGTCATTCACAAACTTGCTCAGTGTGCACTTGATTCCACTGTTGTTGTCTCTGATAAAGATATTGAAGAGCATCAGTCCCAGTACTGACCTCTGAGGGATTCCACGTCACTGATCTCCATCCACACACTGAATCAGTGACCACCACACTCTGTGAACAATCTTGCAAACAGTTCCTTATCCATCAAACAGCCCACCCATCAAATACATATCTTTCCAACTTGGAGAGAAGGATGCTGTGGAAGATGATGTCAAAGGCTTTACTGAAGTCCCGACAGACGACATCAGTGGCTCTTGTCCATTGACAGAGTTGCTCCATCACACAAGATCACTAGATTGGTCAGGAAGGACTTGCCCTTGGGGAAGCATGCTGGTTGTCCTGTATCAAATCCCTGTCTTCCATGTGCTTAGCATAGCTTCCAGAAGGATCTGCTCTATGACATGCAACCAGAGGTGAGACTGATGGGTTGGTAGTTTCCTGGGTAATCCTTTCTACCCTTTTTTTAAAGTGAAAGTGATACTGCCTTTTTTTCCAGTCACCAGGGACTTCACCTGACCACAAATGACCTAGGAAAGAGACCTACTCAGCAGTTACTTGTCTTGATTTTATAGTGCACTCTGTGGCATTAGAATTTTGAAATTTAAACACAAATATAGTGAGAATTTGAGACAATCACCACATTATTAACATCAGGTTTCTATATTTTCCTGGATAAAAAGTTCTTCTGTTAATGTCTTCTGACTTTTTTACAGCCAAACTTCAGCTTACTGGGCACAAATTTTGCATTTTGAATATAGTGATCCAGTTTGAAAATGTTTCTAAGTAGTTTGGATCAGATGAAAATACTGAGTATGACCTGCTTCAGCTCCAGGCAGAAACCATCCAGGGCAACACAGAAAAATGTGATTAGTAAACAAAGAGGCACATTGCCTGGCCATACAGTATTCACAGGGAGCTAAACCAATAAATAAATCACTAGAGCTTGGAACTTCATCCTTGTATACAGGAAAATCACTTTAGAAACTAGACATATGACCTCTATAGCAACAAACGTTATCTGAGTCACAGAATCACTGAAGCTGGAAGGGACCCTGGGTGGTCTGTGGTCAGATCTCCTGCTCAAAGTACAGTCAGGCATGAGATCAGGCCAAATTGGTTATGGCTCTACCCAGTCAGACCTAGAAAATATCTGAGGATAGAGAGTGCACAATTTTTTCTGGCAACCTGTTCTGCTGCTTAGAGCTGTCTGCAGGGGGAAAAAGTTCTTGATATCAATCAAGGATTTCCAGTTTCAGTTCATGCTCTGTATCTCTTGCCCAGCTGTTCTGCACTGCTGCGTGGAACCCAACTCCACCTCCTCCTTTCTGTGGGTACTGGGGGCTGCAATCAAGTGTCCCAGAAGCACTCTCTGCCCCAGTCTGAGAGTCTCAGCCTTAGGACCATAGAATATCCTGAGTTGGAAAAGATCATCCACAGGGATCATCAAATCCCAATCCTGGCTCCACATAGGACCACTCAAAATTCAGTCCCTATGTCTGAAAGCATAGTCCAAATGCTTGAGTTCCAGCAGCATGGGTTTGAGCTGGAAATGTGTTAGGATGAGGATGCCTAAAGGAAAAGTTGGAAGGGCACCTAATAAGTCATAAGCCTTTGAGACACAGGCACGCACGAAGGGATACTGTCTCCTGGGCAGTGCAGTGGATACACAAACCTGCCCACAGGCTCACTGCTGCATTTGCCACAAAAGATGTGGAGTTTCTAGAAGAAAGCTGGACTGTATATATTAAAGCTACCTAGTTTATACTGCTTCCTCTTCCTGATAGATAAACAGGTTTTTGTTTCTTAAGTGCAACTAACAGGGCATGCTTCACAGCCTCCTTCGTATAGCAGTCTGGAACGTAGCTGGGGCTTTGGAGTGTTAACACAATTCAAAAATTCTGTATTATTTAGGATTGCTTGGTCTGGAGGAGGGTCAGAGCAGACCTCATTGCCCTCTGCAACTGCCTGAAAGGAAGTGGCTTGGTCTTTTCTCCTGAGTAACAGTGATAGGGTTGAGAGGCAGTGGCCTCAAGTTACACCAGAGGATAGTCGAGTTGGACATCAGGAAAAATTTCTTCTCCAAAAGAGTGAGTATGGTCTTGAATGGGCTGCCTTGGGATGTGGTGAACTCACTGATCCTGGAGGTTCAAGAAGTGTGCAGATGTGGCACTGGGTTACATGGTTTAGCGGGGAGATGTTAATAGTTGGTCTAGATGATCTCGAAGGTCTTATCCAATGTAAATGATACTGCGATTCTACCAAGTATTGTTTGTTTTTATTGTGAAAGCCCACAGTGCTGCATTCTCAAATGTGTCCTGCTGCGCTACTCAAGTTGCCACCTGTAGGCTTCCTCACCTATCTCCAGGCAGTGGGCTGCACTCCATCAGACGTTAAACACAAGTGAAACTTTACAGCAGCGGAGTTGTGACTGGTCACGTATCCATGTGCATATTTTTGTATACCAATATATAGCTGTAAGGGGCTACGACGGTTTAAAAGTGCTGCCTCTCCCCTGTAGCGTGCTACTGTGTCTAACTAGCGCTCAACAACGCAACACAAACACATTTTTTTCGCACTCTGAACCATGGCTGGGTCAGTACTATGACCCTAAAGCTTACGAGCACACGGCCGCCGCAGGCCCGCTCCCCGCCTTCGTTGCGGGCCGGGCTGCCTTCCGCTGGCGGGGCGGGGCGGCAGGTGGCGCGGCGGGGCCCTGGGGGCGGGTGCTGCTCCCGCTCCTCCTCCTCCGACCCCTTTCCGCTCCTCCTCCGCCGCCGCCTCGTAGTGCGGTGGCGGCGGGCAGGCTCCGGTCGCGGCCCCGCAGCTCCCCGTCGAGGCCTGCGGTTGCCGGCCGGCTACGGCGCGATGTCGGGCGGCGCGGCGGGCGTTCCTAAGCCTCTCCCGTCCTCCGGGCCCAAATCGCTGCGGGAGATGCCGCATCCTCTGGCCACCTCCAGCAGCGAGGAGATGGGGCCGGCGCTCACCCCCAGCCCCGATCTGCTGCTGCCCCGCAGC
>NW_024884878.1:6676329-6804689 GCF_019232065.1 Centrocercus urophasianus
AGGTCGGCTGTCTGTGGTGTTTGGGGGACTGCACCTTTGGATACAGTGCCTGAGAGCCGCTGCCATGGGTGGCAGGTGGGTGCCGGGGCAGAGCTGTGCCCTCCCGGTGGCTGGAGCGGTGTCGGTCCTTTGCCGTGGGGCTGCTCTGTGCTCCATAGCAGAGCCTCCAACCGCTTCTTCCACACGGCGGCTGTGTGGAAGGATGCTGTCGCGTGAGTACCTCAGCCTGCCTTCCCTTTGCTTCCTAGCCCGTAGTGTGTGTCTGGAAGGGCTCTCTGAAGCGTGCTGCCCGGCTGCGGATTCTGGGTGTGATGGTGGATGAGTCTGCCTCTGTTGGTGCTCATCTGCTAACAGCTCTCAAAGACAGAGTGTGTCTGTGAGCAGAGTTCCTGGAAAGCAGCAAGGCAGGATTTCCTGGGAACAGGCAGCAACTTTTTTGCTTTAAGCGTTTCTGTTGTTCCTACAAGATGTCACAGACCTGCTGGTCTCCCAGAGATATGAGTGCTTCCATGTGTGAAGTGAGATTTGTGGCAGTTGTCATTGACAGCTCCTTTTATGGGTCTTCTGGCCTCCCTGGAACACAGCAGAGGTCTGCAGCCACTTGGTTGACGATGCCCGTTCAACCTCATTCTTGAGCTGTATTGCAGAGATTTGAGTGTTCAGAGCTCAACCGTGCTCCTTTGTGGTTGCTGCTGAAAGGTCTCTGAGAAGTGTACCGCTGTCTCTGATAGCTGATGACAAACTGAGGCTGGAGAGGTATTTCTGCCCCCAGGCCAAATTCCTGCTCATCGGGAAGGTTTTTACCATTTTCTCCCCCAGCAGCACAGAGAAGTCCATCTTCTAGTAGCTTTGTGTAATATTGCATGTTCTGTGTGCTTGGAAGCATGAGCATGCTATAAAGGGAAGAGCAAAAAAGGAATGAGGTCTGTGCTTGACCTGGAAATGGCACCAGGGTAACGAGCCTCGTGGAATAAAAGGATTTCCAGTAGGAAGAGAGCAGCATTTTTTTTTTCTTTCTAGCTGAATTAGCAGAAAAAAGCCAAGTGCCTGATCCTTCCGATGGAAGGGGTCCAACTGATCTACTATCTCTAAGCTGTCCCTTCTTCCACTTACATACTCAAAGTGCTGGCAAGAAAAAAGATGAGTTGACTTCTTTGCCACTTCAGGAAGAACTCCAGTGAGCAAACAAGTGTTCATGTTTTTAAGGCAGTAATGAACTTCAGCTGTCTGCACTTTGTGAGTAGTCTGTAGAATGACTGTTATAAGTAGAGGTAAATAGAGACTTCTGTGTGGTTGCAGTATCTCTAATGCTGAATTGCTGGTGGTGGATCATTGATCTTCCAAAAGGCGAGGCTAGCTCTCTTGTCCACTTCATGAAAATGAAGTAAGCAGGTAAAAGAGAGAGGTCCATATTGAAGTGCAACTCAAAATCTTTTCACGCGCTCTTTATTGTTGCTGGAGTAGGAGCTATTCTCTTGGCTTTCTGTGGATCTTCTGGGGGAGTGGTGGAGTCTGGCACTGCAGGACATGAGTGGGTTGGTCTCTTTTGCTGAAGCGGCTCTGAGTCAGTAAGCTTCTGTTAGAAACACCCCAAAGCCATGCCTGTGTTAGGACAGTCCATAGAAGGGTAGCACAGCTGCTGACCCATCACCATGAACTGCATAACTTGCTTTTTCTGGGTTCTTTTTATCTGCTCTCAGCAAACATTTCCTAAACGTTGCTGTGAGATAAAGGCCTCCTGCCCTGAGACTGGAATCCTGTCAGGAAAGTGCGGGAGTAAAGGAATTTGTCTGACTTTAAAGTAGTGCTTCAGTTTCCACCGCCACAGATGTGCAGCCTGAAGTGGTTGAATCTGTGCCATTGCAGCTTTGCATTCTTTAAAGCATGGTTTTCTTGCCTTTTTGGAGTGGATGAGTGAGGACGCTACTTCATCCTGAGTCAGAGGAACTTGGAGGGCAGTAATATTGCCTGTATGTGTCCCTCTGTTTTTTGATTCAAACTTGGCAATAGGCTGGTAGCTTAGACCTTGTCTGAGTTTGAAGTCTCATAAAATTTTAGTTTTCTTTTGAGAACATTGGCTAATAATCTTGAATCAGTTGGTCACGGGAAAGGGAAGGAAATCCTTGTGTGTCATTTTCTGCAGCTTCTCTGGTTTGGAGCAGAGGACTACTGTGAATCTTATGAAGAGTGCTTCAGAATATTTATTGTCTGAAATCATGTCTTCATCTTGTAGGGAGGAAAGCTGTTTTAAGAGCCTGTAACTTCCTCATTAAGGTGGGCATATCTGGCTAAATACTAAGCATTTGTAGTGGTTCTGCAACAAAAATAAAATACTTGAGCTGCAGGCTTTTATCTCTGAAGTATTTCTGAGTTGGCCAGATCTTTCAATAAAGCATTCTGTTCCCCTCAGGATAAACAGTGCTTCATGCAATTAGACTTGATGTCTGACCTCCATCAGCTTTTTCAGACTTTTTCTTCCCGTACCCTTGGCAGCCTCCAAACAAGGACACTGCTGAAGCTAAACCTAAGCAGTGCTGACCCCCTGATCTCAGGTGAGAGGGAAACATGCAGGAGGAAGCAATCCCTCAGAATATGTGGTGATGTCCTGAGAATTCTTAAAGCAAGCTTTTGAAAGGCCTGCGCACCCGCTAACTGAGGTGTGCTTTTCCAAGCAGATTCTCTGCTGAGGAAGGTAAGACCAGTGGGGAAGTGTCAGTGTGGATTTATCTTTTTTTTTTTTTTTTTTTTTTTTTTCTGGAGGAAAGAAAAGAAAGGGAAGTTCTGCTTGCATGTAGCTATGTGACTACTTCACCATTTTTTCACCTTCAGTAGTGAATCTACTGTACAGTCTAGGAAAAACACTGACTGTTAGGATAAAAGGTAGCATTAAGAGCTTGCTGGGTTTAGAGCAGAGGTGAGAAGTATGTGATATGCTGCTGTGTAATTGTACCCAAGTTATTGTAGAATTATTATAAGAGTTGGGATCTAGCCCTGCTGGAGTTACGCTGCTTTAATAGGCTGTTACTAAACACTGGAAGTGCCAGGCTGTTCAGAATTAGAAATAAAGTATTCTGTTTGGCTTACTCCTGCTGTCCTCCAGTGTTGTTGTCTTTGCCATCTCTTTAGTCTAGTGTCATGAGAGCAGCTTCCTAATGGTGGCACTGGCTGTTCCTTCTATGGTCTGCTTTGAGACCAACACCTGCTGCACGAGGTCCTGACTGCCAGGGCTGAGTTCTTGTCTACTGCTCCAAAAGCTGTAGTGTTCCACCTGTGCTAGTGTCACAGTCCACTTCGATCTATCAAGTTTACAAGACAACGTATTCTGTACATTAAACTTTATTTTATAAGCTCATTTGGAGAGAAAACAAGCAGTGTCTTGGTCTGCTTCATACAGACTAGTCTAACGTGAAATCACAGATTTATCTCTTAATTCACGAGTTTTTTAACTGGTAACTTGTGACTTTCAGTTTCCTCACCTTTGAGAGAAATAGTTCCCTACTGACAGCTCTCATCCTTCCTCCTCTGTCACGGTTCAGGCATAGCATCACAGTAGGAAGCTTCTGGTCCAGCTTTTGATGGATCCACTACAAAAATGTTTTGGAAGAGTTGCCCTATGTGGGAAATTTTGTTCTTTGCCAATTCCAAAGATTAGTGGATTCTGAAGAGACTGCTGGCAGTCAGTATGCAAGAATTGTGCCTGCAGGAGATTGTGAGTTGCAGATGATAATGGCTTCTATCTTTTCCTGTCCATCGTCTCTTACATACCTGCTTTAATCGAATGGTGCTGCTCCCAGCATGCGTGAGGCCTCATTGTGAGCTGTGTTAGCTAAAATCTGAGCAGGACTTCAGTGGGGATTTGCTTGTCCTCTTTCAGAACCCTTGACTCCCTTCATAGTGCTTTGTGGCCTATAACCTGTGCAGCTTTTATTCTTTGAAGATATGTGTGACTTCTGGTTGCTTATATTAATACTCGGCAGATGAACTGAGCTTCAAGGCTGTTTTGTAGGGAGTGTATCAGGCAGTTTGCATGTGGATTACCGGATTTGCAGTGCATAGCTAGAAATTTGCTAATGCATGGAGGAGGCAGTTAGAACTCCAAATGTCTGTGTGCGCTAACTGGAAACTATTGCTTGCATGTGACCCTTTGCTCATCTGATTCCAGCTACCACCCTGGTGAATGCTTAGGCCTGCATTAGCACCTGATTGAGTATAAATACTTGGTGCAGTTGCTGGAGTGTTTTTACTTAGCACTCATATTCTGGAAGGGAGCCTGGCAACTTCCCAGCAAAAAATATACTGAGAGTCTGGAGCTCTGCTTCCAGCTTCCTTGGTTGCTAGTTTAATTATTGCTCTTCATCCACCCACAAATGAAACCAGTTTGCAGTATAATCTGAAAGCTTAAAATAAATCTGCTTAAGCTTCTACAAACTTCTTTCTTTTCTGACTAAATGAGAACTCTTAGACAAGTACCATGTACTTTTCTTAAAGTAGGCCTGAGGTAAATTTTCAGTCTTTAAAGAGACTGAGACTAGGAAAAAAAGTCAGGAACTGAAGCTGGTGAACTCATGAAACTATGTCAGTGTGGGATGAATCAAGCCTGGTTCCAATCTATGGGAATATGAGATTCATATAGTAACTGAGAAAATAAGGTTTCCGATATTATCTTCTTCCCAGGGTTTAAGGTGAAGCCGACTGGCCTGTGGGTTCCTTGATCAGCCTTCCTGGAGAAACAAGTGGTGTCTTAGTTATTTCCCTTTCCCCTGTTCCTCGGTATTCAGGCGCCTCCCTTGGTCACCATCATAAAGATAAGATAATCCAAACTGACATTAGTGGCATTGGCCAGCTCCCTCAGCACGTATGAGTCTTTTTAATTTTTGCCTGTGGGTTTGTATCTGTCCAATTTGTTGAATTGTTTCCTAAGCTGATTTCCCTGACTGACCGTAAGCTTTCCCTCTGGCCTTAGAGGGCCACAGGTTCCTGTCAGTGAAGGCTGAAGTGGAGATAGCCCTGATGATGTTGACCTTTTCTGATCCCTTGTCATCAGGTCCTCTGCCACATTTTAGCATGAGGACTGTGTTTTCCTTTCATTTTGTTTTGCTGCTGGTTACACCCTTAAAAACCTTAATTGTTGGTATCCTCATCTGCTAGATCTGTCTCCATCCCACTAATCCGATCTCTTTATTCCTTCTGGGTCATCTATCCCTACTGCTATCTCTCATTTGGTCCATTTCTTGCTTACTTGGTTGGCCACATCTGAGGATGGGGAGGTGTTCTATGGAAATCAGCTAGCTGTGCTGGATGTCTCTTATCTCCTAAGGCTGTATCTATTTTTTCCAGCAGATCCCTGAAGAGGTCAAAGTCTGCTCTCTGGAAGTGTGAGGTTGTGGTCCTGCTGTGCTTTGGTCCATCATCTCAGGATTGCTTAACAGTCATTGCACTGAGTGGAGAAGTAATGCTACATAGTAGATGAGAATGTCAAGTGCTGCTGGCATTATTAAATTCTTGGACCGTGTTTCTTAAACCAGGAAGCTTTTAGAAACAAGCACCTGTCTGCAATATGCTTGTCTTATTCCTTGAATGTGAGATTTAGATAGCTGTTTAAAGGAATTGCTGTGTCTTCTGTTGCACTGTGTACACATCTGGTAGGTCATTTCTGATCACCTCATTAAAAGACCTAACTCAAACCTGGCATGGCTTTCAACTTGACGTCAGTGCTCTGCCTGTAGTAACGCTGCTGGCTGAGTCTGATTTCACATCTCTCTTAAGGATATTACCTAGAACTGCTTCCTCAACCCATTGTGTCTCATAAACTGACATCTCTAGGGTAATACTATGTTACCTCACTGAAAGGACAGAGTTCCTGTCTCCCTTCTGCTTGTAGACAGCCCAGAGTGTAATAGTGGATAAACAGAATTGTTAAGGTTGGAAAAAACCTCTTAAGATCATCTAGTCCAATTGTCCACCCACCACCAATATTTCCTCACTAAACCATGCTCCCTGGTGCCACATTCCACAGGAATGGTGACCCCTCTGCCTCCCTGGCAGCTCATTCCAGTGCCTGACCACTATTTTGCAGAGAAATTTTTCCTAATATCCATCTTGACTCTCTTCTGGTGCAGCTTGAAATCATTCCTTCTCATCCTATCACTGTAATCCGGAAGGATGAATTGACCTTCACCTCAACACAGCCTCCTCTCAGGCAGTTGCAGAGAGGCAGTAAGATCTCCTCTGAGCATCCTCTTCTTCAGACCAAGCAATCCAGCTCCCTTAGCTGCCCTCCATAAGGTTTGTGCTCCAGTCTCCTGGTAGCTTTGTTGCCCTTCTCTGAATGTCTCCAGCGCTTGATGTCTTTCTTGTAGTGAGGAGCGCCAAACTGAACCCAGTACTCAAAGTGTGTCCTCACCAGTACTGAGTACAGAGAGATGATCACCTCTGTGCTGCTGCTGGTTTCACTATTTCTGATACAAGCCAGGATGCCACTGGCCTTCTTGGTCATCTGGGCACAATGCTGGCTCATGGTCAATGCTCAGCTGAACAATACCCCCAGGTATTGTTTCTTCCACACAGCCTTTTAGCCAGTCTGTCCCAAGTGTGTGGCATTGCTTGGGGCTGTACATGATCAGACACTTGGTCTTGTTGGACTTCATCTCATTGGCCTCAATCCAGAGATCCAACCTGCCCCATGTCACTCTGTAGAGCATTCCTACTTTCAGACAGATTGACACTTCCTGCAACTTGGTGTCATCTGCAGTCTTACTGAAGCTTCACTCAATTACAGAATCACAGAATGTCAGGGATTGGAAGGGACCTTGAAAGATCATCTAGTGCAATCCCCCTGCTGGAGCAGGAACACCTAGATTGGGTCACACAGGAGGGAGTTGAATGTCTCCAGAGAAAGAGACCTCATGACCTGTCTGGACATCCTGATCCTGTGTTCTGTTACCCTTAGTGTGAAGAAGTTTTTTCTCATATTTGTGTGGAACCTCCTGTGTTCCAGCTTGCACCCATTGCCTCATGTCCTATCATTAAGAAGGATGGGCCTCAGAACTGACCCCTGGAGAGCACTTCTTGTGACTGGTTGCCAGCTGGATTGAACTCTGTTCACCACCATGCTCTGGAGCCAGCCATCCAGCCAGTTTTTTACTCAAAAGAGTGTACAAATCCAAGCCATGGGCTGCTGGCTTCTTCAGGTAAATACTGTGGGAGGCAGTGTCAAAGGCTCTTCTGAAGTCTGGGTAGACTATGTCAACAGCCTTTCCCTCATCCACCAGGCAGGTTACCTGGTCACAGAAGGAAATGAGTTTTGTCGTGCAGGACCTGCCTTTCATGAGCCCATGCTGGCTGGACCTTATCCCCTGATTGACTTGCGCGTGTTGCTTGATTTCACTTAGGATAATCTCTTCCATAACTTTCTCTGGCACTTAGATCAAGCTAACAGCCATGAAGTTCTCTGGATCCCTCTTTGTGGCCCTTCTTGTAGATGGGAGTCACGCGGGCAAGCCTCCAGTCCTCTGGTTCCTCTCCAGTTGACCAGGAACACTAATAGATGGTGTAAAATGGCTTGGCAGTCACCTCCACTGGCTCACCCCTGAGTGGACCCCATCTGGTCCCATGGTCTTAGGACAATCCAAATGGGATTGGGGTTCTCTCTCTCTTCACCTGAAGCGTGGGGGCTTTATTCTTCTACTCTTTCCAGACTTCCACATTGGGTTAGACTACCCTGGTGTAAAACTGACTACCCCTGTGTAAAACTTAGTGTGGTGATCTTTCTGTGATACACAACTTCTCGGTACAGCGTGTTTGTCTGGAATTCACAGTTCTCATCTCTCCTGACCAAAGTAAAGGATAGCTGACACTTAATTGAACAAACACTTGCATTAACTTAACTGTCTTAGCACTGTTATTTTATTAATCTTGCCATCTGGTAAAAATGAGCGTAGCTCCTAATGTACAACTGAATGACTGCTTTGTGGGTCTTATTTCAACTTAACGGAGAAGGTAATATACCTTGAGCTTTAATTCAGTGTTGCATAAGCTTTCATAATTGCATAAGCTTTCATAATCTTTTCCAAAATATTACTTTTATAATGGTTTATGACAAAGAGCGCTGAAAACAGTCAGACATTGAAAACATACATACAGGAACTTGGTTCTTAACTTCAGCTACGTTTTAGAAGGGTGAGTCTTGGCAGTGGCCTGTTTTTGGTCATTGTGGAAAAAGTTATGCTTGGTGGTTGGAAAGAATCTTTTGGGCTGCTTCTGCTGGAACCTCTCAGACCTAAGAGAGCTGCTAAGTGCTCTGTGGGCTCCCTAATGGTAAGCAGGGTAGAGTACACAGGATAAATAGGTTCAAACGGTCTTTTCTTTTAGGACATCTTTTCTCTTAGGGCACATCATTCTCTGTATGTATCGCAGAGGTTTGTGATAAACCTCAGGCAGCATTATTTCTGCAACTAATGACCTGAGTGATAAAGGATGAATTCCAAGGCCTTCCTGTTGACACGTGGATGTGGGAGATGTCAGTTCCAAGATTAACCTGCAAGCTATTGTTCTGATTTCTTCTAGCATTGCAGACTACCTCTCTGGTATCTCAGATACATCATCTAGCTGCTGCAGTAGCCACTCACATCCTTATCTGTGTGGGGAGGCTGGTCTCTCTAAATAGGTCAGGGAATGAGACAGGAGCTTTTACAGTGCAGTGAGGTGTAACTTAGTATTAGCTTAGCTAAATGAAAACCTACTTACCATCTCGAGGACAGTTTAGGTGCTGCAAATGTGTGTGTTCTCAGTCTGCAGAGCGCACTGCAGCAGTTGAAAATGGTGTTTGATCTTGTGTGTTTCTCTGAAGCAACATCGCTAAAACGTGTGCTCTGCAACCCTTGAGCATGATATTCAGTGCAGAGCTGTTCTGACTCTGAAAGCTGTTGCTAATTCAGCAGCCTGAGCCAGATTTGCAGTGAAGCTCGCAGACCAAGCTATCCTGTATACAGTGAAGTGAGTCAAAAGACAAACAAAAAAAGCAAAAACCCAACACCATAAAAAAAAAAAAAAGCAAACCTGGACAAAAAGACCCTCTCAACCAAAACAACAACAACAAAACACCTTAGGGTGGCAGCTGCAACCCTAAAGTAAAGTCTGCTAGTAAATTCTTGAAAAACAAGGGAATCTGTTTTTCTTACTGTAACTAAGGGCAATAGCTAACAGCAAATTAGGGCTAGCAACGCTGCCATGACAAACTGAGGATGAAAAACAATTGCAGTGAGTTACAGCTTTTTAATTAGTTTTGTTCCTAGTGCTGGACCAACCTACAAAACAGTTTTTGGGACCTGTTTTATTTCTTATATGGGGGTAGGGGAGCAGGAGAAGACGTTGTCTTCTGTGGGTAATGCTATAATGCCCAAAGAGAAAGTATCTGTCTGAATAAGCATATAGGGAATGTGAGTTTAGTGGATCTAGTTAGGAGCACATCCACATCCAGAGCTTCTGCAGTGTTTCTCTAGTGAAGCAATAAGCAGTAGGCAAGAAGCTACTCTGGAAAGTGGTTGTTTCTCTGTAGATTCTAAAGGACTACTGTTTGATTCAGGTTTGTGTCCTTATGCATCTTAGGCTGAAGAGAGCTGCGCTAGTATGGAGGAGCATCTTAAAAATGTTTAGTACTCCATCTGCCATGAAAATAAAACAAATTAAATGTAAATAGCAACTGGATTTACTTGCTTCTAGATGTTGCCCTAAATTTAAGGAGTGTGATGGGCATTCTTGTGAGAAGAATTGGCTTGCCTAGAAAAAGGATAATTGAAGTGGTCTGTCATGCTGTTAATGGCTTCTAAGCCTGATTCTCATTCTCTGTTCTGGATTCGAGTAGTATTGAAGCTTAAAAAATGAAGGCTAAACCACACTAACAGTGCTAATCTGATGAAAGTACCTAGTAGACTCTTAACACCGAAACATTGGCAAGAGGTAGAGCTTCTCTGTTGTATTGGACTAATAAAGCTGGAAGCATGTTCCCCATGTCCACATGGGGAAGTGTTGCTGTACAGTGCTTTAGTGGAACTAGTTGCATCTTTCTGGAGGGCATCCCGGGATCCTAAAAACTTGCATTAAACCGAGTCTGCACAGTTGGCCTTCCTTTTCTATTAACTTTGAATGATATGAGGTAGCATGAAAGGAATATGTTTCAGTGCATGTCTTGTTTAATGGCAGAGAGGCCTCCTTTCCCTTGGTGCTGCGGATGGTGTTTGCAAGAACAGTTTCCTGCTAACTCAGTGGCGAAAGCATGGACACATTTTTAAATGGTGATTGCTCCAGGCAGTGCATAAACCCATGCTTACCTGGGTAGGACTGGCACTTTTGCTGTTGCCTTTTAAATACTCCTTCAAGGCTGATTGGATGTGAAAGTCTTGTGTGCTGCCAATACAGAGCTGTGTTTTGGATTGTTACCAAGACTGTCCCTGGAAAGTTTTTAATCAATACCACTTATTGTCACTGATCATCATGGCCTCTCGAGGATGTATACGCTGGCTTTCATTTTGCTGACCAGTATGCTCCTGGATCAGTGTACTTTAGCTCTTGCAGTCCTTTGTGGTAAATGTCTGTAAGTGCCACAGTGCCTGTCAGGAGCCTAGGGCCATAAAAATTAAGGGTGTTTCTGCAGACAAGTTAGAAAATAGATTTCATCCCTTGTTTTTCCTTCTTATTGGACTCTAGATAAGTTTTTTTTTTTTTCTTGTATTGTGAGAAATCGTGTACTCACCTTTCTTGAAGTGGAGAATGAAGTAGTCTTAACTGGCTTTTTCTTTTTCTTTTTTTTTTTTTTTTTTCTTCCAACAGTTACGCACTTTGTTTATTTCCCCTCTTTGGAGCAAATCCCATTCTGCTGGAAAACATACTATTAATCAGCAAATGTAATTGAGGGCTGTCCCATAAACTGCACCTGCAGACTATCTCTGAGAGCTCCTCCGAGTGCGCTCTCCTCCAACTCTTCCAGAGCTTGAGATTAAAATGTGAGATGAACAGACAGTCTGATTTGCTTTCATGAAACTCTGTTTACACTGTCTGGGGGAATGCTAATAATGCAACATATCTGAAGTGGTGAGCATGAGAAATCCATGTCATAATGCGAAGTGGAAGTGTATTTGTACTTGTTTAAACACAGCAGTGGCCAGAATAGCTGCTTTCCAGCCTTCTCTTATCTTCTCTTCCCATTTTTTCTCTCTCCTTTCCCTAGACATACAGAACAAAGGCCTTTGTGTCTGTTCAGATTTTTAAAACGTTGCTCTTAGGAGCGTTTCATCCCAATCAGTACTGTGGATACCAAGGTAAAGGTTAAATCTGCAACCCACCTAAATATGATTCTACTAGAGTATGAATGGGAAAGAAGCGGTATCAGGTATATCTGAAGAGTTGTTTCTAAAAGAAAGCAGTTTAGTTAGAACAGTTTGTTAAGCTTGTCCAGTCTTTAATCAAATATAAATTCTGCCTTCTTGGAGTGTGGATGACTCCTAGTCATATGCTGAATTCAGATTTTTCCTGCTTGAAGTCTGAATCCTTGCTGCTGCTCTGCTCTTAGACAGTGATAGCTAAGGTTCCGAAAACAAAGCTTGAAACAAAACTGTGGGTGTGTTAGACATGTTAATTATCAAGGTGCTTTTTAGCATGTTTAAATGGTTTATGGTCTTTCTGTGTGCACAGCTACAGAATCCCATTCACGGTAATTCAAGTCTTGTAAATGAGCAATATTCTTAAAACAGTATTGGAAGGACATGGAACTTTACACAGCTAGGGAACAGTAATTAAGTTTTGATTCAAAAGGTCTTTCTGAATGTTTCTGAAAACATGAACCTTCTGCAGTTTGTGGAAATCTGTGCTCCGAGGGCATGCTGCCTCTTCCCTTCTGCTGAGGACCAGAAGAAAGAAACCACACAAGTTTGCTCTGCTGAAGGATGCAAAACCAAGCCTACTCAAACATTAAACTCACTTGTGTTCTGTCAGGTCACAGGCACTTCCACTACTTTCTACAGCTTTGACATATCTGTGAATTAATCTTGCTGGGTAGTAGCCAGATTGGCTTTCCACTCAGCAAGCTAAATAAAGCTTTCTGCAAGGACTCTGCTTTGTGAACTGATGTAGAATCTAACCTGGGATCTGGGAATGTCGTCCAAGAGAACAGTTCATCCTGTGAACTTGTTGAAGTATCTTTTTGCATACTAAAGTAACTTGCCACACAAAGGGGTTTGTAGGGTGAGGCAAGCATCCTGTAACTCCTTACTTTCCTTTCTGTTCAAAGGGTGTGGAGAAGTGTGCGTCCTGTTAGTGAGTTAGTAAGTAAAAAGTGTCTTATCCCTTTCCATTTTACTGAAGTAATAACTACTCAGAATAACAACATACATAGTTCAGGTGCTTGGTCCCTAAAGCCTTTTTGCTTTTGTTCACAAGTAGCACAGCTTATTAGTAATATTGATAGATTTGTCTTAACTGCTGTAAAAACGTTAGTGAGATGCTACTCATTACCCTAATTTTTAAAGTATGACTGGAACTACTTTCAACTTCAGTGTGGCAATCCATAGCTTTCTCTTCAGATTAGGAAAAGGGGCTACTCTCTTAAGGAGTCTGTGAGGAAATAGGCAGATAGCCAGACTGTGTGAGCAGATGGTCTGGTCTGGTATATGACACCTTTCTATGACTGCTTGCACAGAAATAGTGGAAATAAGGCATATTGTTGCCAAGTCTCTGGAGACCCCTGGGACATAGCTAAGAGGTTGCTCTTACTGAAAATACTGTTTGCAGGAAACACTTCTGTGCCCACATTTTTGCTCTGGTTAGCCTAACTGAGGTGATTTATGGGAAAACAAACCACAGAGTAAAATAATCCATCCTGTAAGCTTGGCTGTTAGCCTGAGGGAAGAGGTAAGAATCCCATGACCTGCATGAGAATGCTTGGGACCCGTCTGTGTCAGTTTGTAGTGTCTCTGAAGTGCATTTGTTTTAGTGTTTCCCTGTCCAGCCAAATAGGCTGTAGTACAAACACAAAGTCCTCTAAGAGTGATACCTTTGTTAGCAAGAGTGCTTCCAGGTCTTAGGTGGTACTAAACTGCATGCCATTAAGATCAGCTGCTGTATCTGAAATTTGTGTGTTTTTAGGGGTACTGGGTAGTTCTAAGTTTCTAGGCAGCGTAGACCTACATAGGAGAAATATTAGTTTGAGTGATGAGTTACAGAATAAAATCATCAGGGTTCATGGCTTGGCAAGTTGCTGCACTGTAACACATACTTAAAATTTCCCAAGAGCAAACTGATACGCTCTTTATCTAGTCAGACCTCAGAAGTAGCTTGTTGGTTGGATGCACAGAATACCAATAATACTGCTGGAAATGCTGGAAGTGAGGCTTGGATGCGTGCATGCTCCTTTAGGGCTTTCTGCCCAACCAGCTTGCTGCATAATATCTTCTAGAGCTGGAAGGTGAAAGATCAGTGCCTGTGATCTTTCGGTGCTTGGCACTATTGCTCCTGTACTGATATATTTCCAGGTGATAGCAAGAAGGCTTGCTTCTCACTAGAGCTCAGTCTGTATTACTCTTAAAATAGCCTCAATTTTGCAATCTGATTCTAGATTATTAATATAGTGGGAAATTCAGACTACTTTTGAAAGTGCAAACTAGTTTCTGGTGAGTATGCCCCCACACAGTGCTCTTGTTCCTCTTAATGGAGAGGGATGTCAGGAGCTGATGTCTCTGTGCACACTTCCCCTTTCCTAGAATTACAGGTCCAGCGTCAGAGGGTGGTTCTTGCAGCTTTTGTCAAAATGCAGTTTAACACCATTCTGTTTGTGGATGGATGTAGAAATTATGTGTTACTTTCTCCTGGGAATTTGTAAGGCTTTGGAGTTTCAGTTAACTGTGTGGGTGTTTTGTTTCTTTTATCTTGCAGAGAAAGACTGCTCTTTCTTCTTCCTTTTCTCAGTGTGTCCATAGCATTTGTCCTTCCTTGCAGTCTGCCTCCTTGCTTTGATTACTTTCAGTGGGTTGTGCCAGGAAACAAAGGGGACATGTGGTAAACAAAGATACTAACGCCTGGAAAGCAATTAAGCTGAGCAAGGGGGATGCAAATACCTTTTCTTCCCTTGACTTATATCTGAAGAGAATTTATGTATTTGCCTGCAGCTGGTATTGGATAACAGTCTTGTGCAGGTGCTTAGTGAGATCCTTCAGAGGGGAACTGTGCTGTTAGTGACATGATCTGTATGAACTGGAGAATGGAAATGTGTATTCTCTTCCCACCTAGAGCTGACCTGTGCAGATCAGTGGTAGAGAACTCCAGAAACCTAAGCTACCTTCCCTCAGAACTCTCTGGGATAAGTCATGCTGTGAGCATGTCTTTGAGAGCCAAGTTAATACAAGGTTTTATAGTGTTTTTGAATGCTTGTGTTTAAACTACTTTAGTTTTCCAGTCACCAGCAGCAATTCTGCTAAGACTTACTGTTAAGTACTGGAGGTATGAAAATAAGACTGTTCCAGAGCCCAACTGTAATCACTGCATGGAATCACTGTCTCCTTGCCATCACTCTGTCTGTGGTTGTGCCTCTGAGAAATTGAAGGCAACAAAATGCCTTGAAGCACAAGGAGGAAAATGTGGCAGTTCGAGTGTAGAAACAAAACAGCAAGGCTCCACAAGTGGTACAGACCTGGGTGTAAAATCACTGATGTTGGTAGGATTAATTGAAGATGCGTGTACTTAACTTTGCCTCTAAACAGCAACGTTTCCATATGGTCTCCAGATGTCTCTTACGTCATTTTATACCTGTTTAATGAGAACAAAGTACTTGCAACATCAGGTAGCTTCAGGCTAATCCTTTTCAGAAGTGAGATTATCTGTGCTTGGACAACTTTTGGGGCAGTTTAGTCAGCACCTGACCTAAGGGCTGCTGATGGGTCTGGCCTGTCACAAAGAGGGAACAAATCCTAGCGCAGAAGCTGGCAAAGCTCATTGAGAGCTTTGAAAGGTATGAAAGGGGAAGGGGATAAAAGCAGGACTGCTTGAGATGAGCCTGGGGAAACAGTGCCTGAGTGGAGGATGAGGCAGATGGCTTAGCTGAAGTGTATCTTCACCAATACAAGCAGCTTGGGCAACCAGCAGTAGAACTGTAGAACCATATAATAGAATCATAGAATGGCCTGGGCTGAAAAGAACCATAGTGATCATCTAGTTTCAACCTCCCTGCCATGTGCAAAGTTTCCAACCACCAGACCAGGCTGCCCAGAGCCACATCCAGCGTGGCCTTGAATGCCTCCAGGCATTGGGCAGCCACAACCTCCTTGGGCAACCTGGAGGAGTTCCAGTGCATCACCATCTTCTGTGTGGAAAAACTTCCTCCTAATATCTAACCTAAACTTCCTCATCTTAGTTTAAAACCATTCCCCCTCTTCCTATACCCTTTTAAACAGTCATGCTCCCTCCTGTTCATATGTTCACTTCAAGTACTGGAAGGCCACAATGTGATCTCCCTGGAGCCTTCTTTTCTGTAAAAGAAGAGTAGCTGGAAGCCATTGTAGTATGGGCAAACTATGACTTAGTTGTCGTTACTGAAGCATGGTGGGATCGCTCTCACGACTGGAGTGCTGCAGTGGATGGCTATAAAGTCTTCAGAAAGGCAGGGAAGGAGGGGTGGTGGTGTGGCTCTTTGTTAGAGGGCATTTCAGTGTTGTAGTGCTCTGAACTGGGATTGATAAAGTTGAGTCTCTACGGGTAAAGGTCAGGAGGAAGGCCATCAAGGTGGCCATCCTGGTGAGAGTCGGTTATAGACTGCCTAACCAGGATAAAGAGATGGATGACGTGTTCTGTGAGCAGCTGGCAAAAACTGAGTGATTGCCTTCCCTTGTTCTCATAGGCAATTTCACCTTCTTTAATCTATGCTAGAAATACAATACAGTGCAGAGGAACCAGTCTAGGAGGTTTCTAGGGTGTATAGAAGACAACTTCCTGTTGCAGCTGGTAAGGGAGCTCACCTGCTAGATCTGTTGTACACAAACAGAGGAGGTCTGGTGGGAGATGAGGAGGTCGGGATCTGTTTTGGGTAGAGTGACCATGAAATCATCAGAGTTCTCAATTCTTCATGAAGTCAGAAAGAGGGCCCAGCAAAACTGCTGCCTTGGACTTTGAAGGGCAGACTTTGAACTGTGCAGGACACTGGTTGGGAAGGTCTCTTGGGATTCAGTTCTGAAGGGTGAAGTGGTACAGGAGGGCTGGACGCTCCTTGATAGAGAAGTCTTAAAGGTGCAGGAGCAGGCTGTTCCCTCACCCTCCCATGCAGTAAGATGAACCAGTGAGAAAGAAGAATTGTGGCTGATTAGGAAATGTTTTCTGATGCTCCATGAGAAAAAAGAAAATCTACCTCCTGAGGAAGAAGGGACAGGCAACCTCGGGAAAAGAACAAGGAAATTGCTAGGATATGCAGGGAAAAAACTGGGAAGGCTAAAGCTCAGTTGAGCTCAACTTGGCCACTGTAGAAAGAGAACAAAAAATCTTTTCACAAATGAATTAATGTTCATCCTTTACTAGATGTGGTGGGAAACATGACCACTGAGGATAAGGAAAGTTCTCAGTATCTGCTTTGTGTCTGCATTTAATTGCCAGACCTGTTGTCCTTGGGATACTCAGCTCTTGACCTGGAAGTCTGGGTTGAGAGCAGAGTAAATCCCTCAAAGTTCAGATCAAAACAGTCAGAGACTTGTCACTCCACCTGGACTGTCACAGGTCTGTGAGGCCAGATGGGATCCACCTGAAGATGCTGACAGAGATGATTGCCAAGCCATTTTCCACCCATCAGTGGTCCTGGTAAACCAAATGGTCCCAGAGGACTGGAGGCTTGCCAGTGTGTCCCCTGTCTACAAGAAGGGTCATAAGGAGGATCCAGCAAACTTGTAGGTCTGTCAGCCTGACTTTGGTGCCAGGATCATCTTAAGTGAAATCACGCAACATGTGCAGAACAACTGGGGGGGATCAGGCCCTGCCAGCATAGGTTCTTGAAAGGCCAGTCCTGCTTGACCAACATAATCTCCTTCTATAACCAGGTAACACGCCTGGTGGATGAGGAAAAGGCTGTTGTTGTAGTCTATCTACCTAGACTTCAGCAAAATCTTTGACAATGTCTCCCATAGTATTCTCCTGGGAAACCTGACAGCCTGTGGCTTGGTACATTCTTTGCTGAGTAAGGATCTGACTGAATGGCCAGGCCCAGGGAGTGATGGTGGATGGAGTGAAATCCAGCTGGTGACCCATCATGAGTGATATTCTACAGGGGTTGGCACTAGGACTCGTCCAGCTTAATATCTTTGTTGATGACCTGAATGAGGGAATTAAGTGTATCCTCAGTAAGACTGGAGATGACAACACCAAGCTGGGAGGAAGTTCAACATGTCTGATCCTGGCACTTTGGGCACAAGAACCCTGTGTAGTGCTGCAGGCTTGGGGCAGAGTGGCTGGAAGGCTTTGCAGAGGAAAAGGATGTGGGTGTGCTGGTTGACACTCACTGAACGTGAGCCAGCAGTGTGCCCAGGTGGGCAAGAAGGCCAGTGGTATCTTGGCTTGTATCAGAAACAGCGTAGCCAGCAGGACCAGTGATGTGACTGTCCCCCTGTACTTATCTCTAGTGAGGCTGCACCTTGAGTTTTGTGTTCAGATTTGGACCCTTTGCTACAAACACTGAGGCCTTGGGGCATGTTTAGAGAAGTCCAGCAAAGCTGGTGAGGGGACTAGAGCACAAGACTTACGAGGAGTGACTGAGGAAACTGGCTTGGGGCAAGCTTACTGCCCTCTGCAACTACCTGAAAGGAGGCTGTATTGAGGTGGGGCTCAATCTGTTCTCCCAGGTAACCAGTGATAGGACAAGAGGGAAGGACATCAAATTACACTAGGGGAGGTTCAGCTTGGGCATTAGGAAAAACTTCTCCAAAAGACTGGTCAGGCACTGGAATGGGCTGCCTAAGGAGGTAGTAGAATCCCTGCTGGTGTTCAAGAAATGTGGAGATGTGGTGCTAAGGAACATTGTTTACTTGGCCGAATTGGTGGCAGGTGAACCAGACTAGATCTTAGAGATCTTTTCCAACCTTAATGATTTTATGACTCAAACCTAGTGGAACCACCTCTTTCATTTTCTTTGTGGACAGCTGCTTCAGTGGGTTTACTATCCAGGTAAGCTACTCACTTGCTAACTCAGGATAGGTGAAAACTGAAGTTGAATTTTTAGAAGCTGGGATTTTGGGCTGAAGAATACATGATCTTCACTTGAAAATAAACCAAAACCTACAAAACTTTAGACCCTGCTTTTAGCCTTCTAGGATTGCATCCTAAATGCATTCTCCCTCTGGTGTGTACTATTCCAGTGGGGGGGGATGCTGCCTTCCAGAAGAATAAATATCAAGCTCTTGAGGTTTTACTTCATGTGGATTCAAGGTGCTGTGTAAATCTAGAGTCTTGGAAAGTGTCCTGAGGACATGCAGGAGGGAGAAGATAAGATCAACTGGAAACTAACGTACTCATTCTGCATATCACGTACTGGCTTCGAGTTTATAAAATTCAGTTGAAATTCAGTTTCTTGAAAGACTTAGGATATTTCTGGGCAGGCTAACCAGTCATAGTGTTTGGGCTGAATGATCCAACAGAAGAATATGAAGCTGCTTCCTTACCAAATAGCAGCCTGTATAGTTGCCAGGGCTCATGGATCTAGAGCAGACATTAGTTCCCGTTTGTGCTGCATGCTAGGAAACCAAATCCTTGCTTCTAGAGTCATCTCATACATCCAGAAGTCTGGGTATTTTGATGAGTTCTGTAAACTCCACAAGAATCTGTGCAGAGTCTGATTATCAGTAGGTAGTTGTAGAGCTGTGCACAAAAGACTCGAGCAGTAATCACAGGCCTGGAGGTCTGAATGTTGACTTATTTCTGCCATAGGTTGTAACCGAGGCTTTGCTAGACTTTCACCTGACCTGCTTCTGCAGGTGACAGGTGGTCTAAGAAGGTGAGGAATTTTTCTTATTTACAGTAGAAGAAGATTTGAAATCTGAGGAAATCTTCTGAGATAATTCTGGGACTCAAAGAGTCTGCAGAAAGAACCTGTCGTTCATTCCATTTACCTGGAACCAGAAGCTGCCTTTTCTCATCACTGTTGTGGTTCTGCTCTGATTGTGGCAGGAAGAGTTTACTTTATTAGGTGCTGCCTGAAAAAGGCTCTTTATCTATAAGCATATAGATATCTATATTTAAAAATATCTATATTTGTAAGCAGTAGGTACCTGCTAGAACTTGGACTGTGCTGATCTCATAATGCAGCTATGTTATTAGAACAGTAGGTACCTTGTCCTGCCAAAGATGAAGCTGATGCATGAGTCCCTGGAACTGAAGCCAGACTCTTGTTATATGAAACATTTAATATTAGCAGTATTTCAGATGCTCTTAGGTATTACAATTGTGCTGGCAGGAAGTGCAGATGGATGCATATTTCTTTTCCTGCCAAGCTTTGCAGGACTGACTCCTCTTTCTATGGTAAAAGTAGGCTAGAACAGATGATGTGGTCTTGCTTCCCCAACTGCAAAAATCCCGCAAACCTTGTCGAAGAATGCCACTGCCAATTAACATGATGCAGAAGTGCTCTGTGTCAGGATTACTGGCTGAGACAACTCATATTGGAGGGCCATCTGCTAAGACGCTTGAAAGCCTGCTTCTTTCTAGCAACCGTTAAGATTTCAACAAAGGGATCTAGCCTGCTCCTAAACGAAGACTTCAGCAATTCCTTATTTTATGCAGCTAGCCTGGAGGCTCCACCCATTGCTAAGGACAAACAGGTGGCTTCTGACTTGACCTTCAGCTGCTGAGACATAGCTAAACAGCAATGCATGATGCCAGCCCTGAGTGACTGCAGGAAGGCTTTTGCCATCAGAAGTGAAGCTGTGTAGCATAGTAGCATTTTACATATATGCTTCTTCTGTCCTTTCCCCAGCCACAGCTTGCAGCCTTCCAGCTCCTGATCAGAGGTAGTGTAGAAATTATGCTTAATCTAGATTGGAGCATTTAATCCAAAGCCAAAATTGGGTGAAACTATTCACAGCCTTTGTTTTAAGACCTGAGACATTTCACAGAACTATGACTTCAAGAACATACTCAAGTAGACTAGATTGGATTCCAGCCTTCGCAGACCTTTGACCTGCTTAAATAGTGCAAGGTGTGTTAATACGGTTATTGTAGACTTCCAACATAAGTGGTGAAAAAAATTCTTGACTTTGTGCCTATAAGCCATGTGTTTCACCTTTAAGCCTTCTTCCAGTTGTTCTAACAACTTGATGTAGAATTGTAAGTTAAAAAACACAGTGGAATCTCCTAAGTTGCCTTTTGGAAGGGTTTTTTTTTTTTTTTACAGGCTTTCAAGAATCTCCTGTTCGATCACGTTTAAACCGTTTCCGCAGTTAATTCATTTCCATACTGTAAGTTTAGAACTTGCTTCAGTTCTGGCACAACTTGTCTTACACTAATGCATATTGCATATGGGCAGTCAAGAGCTGCCTGTTCTTTTTGGAAGTAAGAACAAACTTGTCTACAGCTGCTGCAGTGTCCCAGGAATTTCATTGCTCTTTACTGTGCTTAGCCAAATTTGCCTGTCTAGCTGAACTGCAGAATTTCTGTAGCCATCTCTTGCTTCTCCTCTTACCCTTACATTTGCTTATTCTGTTTTCCTGATTCTAGCAGAACTTTTTTCTTCCAAGTTGTTGTGGCATTGCATGTTCTTGTTATGTAGGCTCCTTCTATATTCATTCTGAGCCAGATGCTTCTTGTGTGGTTCAGGATAGCTACCTCGTATATGAGCTGGCAAGCTGTGCCATGTTCATCCTTCTCCTTTGCCCTCTTAAAAGAGCATCTTAGTGCCTGCCTTCTCCTTCATTTCTGAGTTAATTCTACAGCGTTTCCTGTGTTCACAGCCTCTTCTGAGTGTTACCCGAGAGAATGTTTCTAGTGTCTGTTCGTAGGCAGTAATTTAGATCTCCCTTTCCCCCAAATGTCTAAGTTATAAAGTATTATTCTCCCAATTACACAAGCAATCCTCAAAGTGGGAAATGGTACAAGCACTGTTCTGTGGAATTGTGGCGGTCAGAGGGTCTGTCTCTAAAATTCTAGTGTTCTCATGGTGGGTTTGTAACAAAGGCTGGTAGCAACTTAGCATCAATTTTAGCCATTGTCAGAGGCAGACCTTCATAAGAAGTTCCTGCATCTCTCACCTGAGAGAGAATTCTGAACCCTTAAGGAAAGGAAGACTTTTGAGGATGACGATTACCCTTGTCCAGCTGGAACATAAACCACAACTGTGTAAGGAATACTGATAAGCAAATGGGATCTTACACAGAAATAATTCCTTAGCTAAAATTACATGTTTCATTTAGCCACATAAAGAGTAAATGAAGCCGTGGCTAAGCAGTAGTTCTTCAACTAAACACCTACTAATTGAGGTGCTGCTCTAACTGTAGTGATATTTTACCAAGTCTAGAATCCAGGGGAACATTTGTCCTTGCAAGGGAAACGTTCTATGTATAACATCTTGTGCTACTACTTAAAAACAATACAATCTGCAGCAATCAATCTTCTCTGTAAACAAGAGCCTTGAATATTTAACTTTTTTTTTTTACTTTAGTCAAATGTTCTTATACAACCTGTTATGCATGGTCAGCTAGCTCTACTATGCAGACAGGGCAGAGATGCATAGAACTGGTTTATACAAATTCTAAGCCTTGAAGATGCAGGGATATACAAAGTTTGATCTAAAACCCCTGTTTTCTGCTGTTGGATGAGTTTTAAGGAATTACAGACATCCCAAATCCTTGTGTGCCACATCCTTCAATGGCTGCTTGCTGGTTCTTTTAACTTCTATTTCCCCTATGCACTGGAGGATAATCTTGGAATTGGAAAGTTGGAGATAAGGACATTCAAGCAAACACAGTGTATCCATGGGCCTTAAGACTCTAGAAGAGAGGTGCACATAAGTATGTCTAGTGAACTGAATGGGAAGTTACTGATAGGAGTTTGCCCTTCTGACTCTATTATGGGAGTCTCTATTATTTCTCCAGAGGGGAAAGCTGACCTCACATCAGTCAACTGAAGTGTTGCTGCTTCATCCAAAGCCTGTCTTACAGGTAGGTCTCCTAATTTGCCTACTTGCTTCATTTTCAAAGTCTATGTTGGTTCAACAATATCTCTGATTTCTCATGGAAGTAAACTGGTTTGCTCAGTATTAAGGGAAAGTAGTGTGGTAATGTGCTTTCTTTTCAATTTATGGAACAGCTTAGCATTTCTTGAACTTAATATTCAAGCTGCAAACTTGGAGAGTTGCCAGGGTGTAGTGTAAGGGGCTGATACTTGAAGCTGCTGGAAGAGACTGTGTGGTAATGGCCAAAAAGACGTATCAGTGAAACTTGTCATAGGCATCTTTAATAACACCACTTTATGGTGAATCTCTTCATGTATCTAAAACTTTTTTTTTTTTTTTCTTTTTTTCAAAACAGGATCTCAGTCTGCCCAATGGCACACCAGTTGACACCTCTAGCCCAGCCTCCTCCTCATCTCTTCTCAACAGACTGCAGCTGGATGATGACTTGGATGGGGAAGCAAAAGACTTGTTTGTTACCGTTGATGATCCCAAAAAACATGTATGCACAATGGAGACTTACATCACATATAGGGTTACAACAAAGGTACATAGCAACAAACTCCTTCTCTATTGCTTTTTCCCTCGTAAAGTTTTTGAAGGCAATGTTTTGGATGTTTATACCTTGTGTTCTATCTCTTTATCTTAAGTACTAGAACTTAATGTTTTTCAGTACATTGTAATAAATGTCTTGATGGTGTTACTTCTTTTACCAGAACTGTGACTGCTTCAGTATGTGAAGTAATATAAAGCTTTTAATGTGTCAGCTTAGATCTTGTCTCTTGTTGTTAAACAGAACTGTTTGTAAACTGGAAAAGCCAGTTTCTTTAGCTTGAAAAATTTTCATACAACATCCTTTTGATTTGAGTTACCTCTGCTTGATAGGAGTGAGCCTTCTTGCTAATTCACTGGTAGTCTTCACTCATTTTGTCAGTTGTGCTCTGAAATTCTTTAAACTTGCTTAAATGTCCATCACACTTCCTAGGTCATCTGCTTATCTAAATCACAATATTGTAATTTTCATCCTTGAATGTAAACTAGCTTTCTTGCAGTTCTTGATAGTTAGAACTAAGTAGTGCTAGAATGCTACTGTTTCCTGAAAGTATGCAAGTTTTTTCAAACAGTATAGGCCAGCTATTAATGTGACCTCATTATAATAGTAGGAAGAGCAAACTGAAAGCCTGTTGCATTCTCAGCTGGAACTTTAATTTCTGTTAACTAGATGTTCTCATTAACATCAACTTTGAGTAATACTGAGATCTTCTTTGGGCACTTGTAGTTATCTAATGTAAAAAGTGTCAGCTAGCTTCACTGTGATTCTACCATATCCACTTGTCCGGAAAGATTTATGTTACTGTGACTTACTTACATGGCCCCCCTATGAAGACAAGCTGAGGGAGCTGGGCTTGTTCAGCCTGGAGAAAGGAAGGCTGCGGGGCAACCTCATTGCAGCCTTTCAGTACCTAAAGAGAGCCTACAAACAGGGGAATCAACTCTTTGAAAGGGTAGATAACAGCAGGCCAAGGGGAAATGGTTTTAAGTTGAAGGAGGAGTAAGGAATTTCTTCCTAATATTTGACCTAAATCTCTGCTCTTCTAGTGTAAAAAGCATTCCCCCTTGTCCTGTTACAATTGGTTGGTCTCCCTCCTACTTATAAGCATGCTTTAAGTACTGTAAGGCTGCAGTGAGGTCTCCCCAAAACCTTCTCCAGGTTGAACAAGCCCACCTCCCTCCTTTCTTCGTAAGAAATGTACTCCAGCCCACTGATAATCCTCATGGCTCTCCTCTTCACCTGCTTCAACAGCTTCGCTTAAACCAGAATCTGGAAGGTGGATAAGGTATTTACCTTAGAACAGATGTGTTAACTCAATGTCCCTTTTTTTTCTTAATCTAAAAAACCTGTACAGATTTCATATCTACCTATCTGTCTGTTAATACTTGCTTTATTCTGCATCTCACTGCAGCACATAGTGCTACTGTATTGTAGCATTACAATACTATTTTAAAACAGTGCATTATTTGTCCTCATCAATCACCTCACCTATTAGAGTTTATTACTTATTCTTGTAAACTTCTGGCTAACCCCTTGGGTCAACAATCTAGTCTACTATTGTTTGAAAAAATCTGGTTGGAAGTTTAACAGTATTAATGGCTTGACTCATTCTTACTGTACAAACAAGTCTTGATGCCAAGATAATTGCCTTGTCAGCCACTGTAGCTGAAAGCAGTAATTAAACATGGCAAGAGCTGCATAGGAATAATTCTTAGATGCTGTGATCAGGGTGGGTGCTGATGGTTCAACTTTCAGGTTGTAGTTCATAGCTGTAGAGCAAGTTTTGTTCCAGTCATCTGAAGGGAATGTAATTTTTGTTACTGTAACACATACTTGAGTCTCTGGCTGGAAACTACTGTAGGCAAAGAGTGTAACGTGACTGCAGTAGTATTTTCCTGTTTGCCTTTTTTTTTTCCTTCCTTCTTTTGGGAAAGGTCTTCTATTGCAACGGCAGAAACAGAGGTCTTCCAGTATGCCCCAGACTCCCCATGTACTGACATCTTTGTCTGCAGGTAGTAGTGGCTGCGGAAAGGTCCAGAAAGTTTAGTCTAATGGACTTGCAGTGAAGCAGAGCTGAAAGTATGGAGTTATCTTGGTCTCGCTTGTATCCCTGCCTTCACAGCTTCCTTCCTGGAGCCAAGTAGTGTTCCTCAGCAAGTCTTCTGGATTAACATGTTCTACAGCAGCAGAATAAGAATTCCTGAAAGGATGGGGTGAGCAAGTCAGACCTGACTGCTGTTTCTCATACCTTGTTTTCTTCTTGATAACTGAAATTTTCTTAGAAGGAGAAATGAGTGAAACCAAAAGAGAGCATGGGTGAAGCTTGTGCTGGCACTTAGATGGCCTTTACTGTAATGATTGAAGTGCTCCAGATGTTCTTGATAATATCTCTGTGTCCTTCAAGTAAACTGACGTGTACTCAAGACTGATTTTATCTAAAAGATGTTTTTTCTGAGGCAGGAAGGGGGAAAATCAACCTTATGCTGTGTAGTCATCTCTCTTGAGGGAAATATAGGAGTATTTTGAACTTTGCGTTCACTGTGCTTTATAGAAGGGCAGGGCATTCTTCTGTACCTTCTTCCATGGAAATCTGAACAGCTGTGTGCCATTCCTCACTGTCCTGCAGTTGCTCTGCAGCTTGAACGGAGCTGCCTTCAAACCAGCAAATGCTGAAGTAGAAGTCTTGTTCTCTTTTTCCTCTCCTTCTGCCCTTGCTTCCAGTGCGTGCTTTGAATAGATGAGTACGCAGAGTAGCTTGATCCCTGCAGGGGTGCAGATGTAAATCATGCTCTTTTTCAAATGGGATAAATTCTGGTGAACGAAACTATTAACACCAACACTGTTGTCCTTCTCCCACCATTCTCTGTTTTTTTTTTTTAAATAGAATTTTTTACTATGGCTTAAATACTACTTAATAATTATAACTACTTAAGTAACACTTAAATACATGGGGGAAATACATTTAAAATATTTAGTAAGTAGAAGACCAGAACTGGAGTGAGGAAAATGATTACTTGTGCCTAGTTGTCACAAACTAGTTTTAGATTTCTCTACTAACTTTTTTCAAGAAAGAAGAAACACCAAGTCTTGGCGTTTGCCTTAATAGTGCTTCCAACAAGAGGTGAAAGTGTCTGTTATCCTTCCTGCTTTTTGACAAGTGAAACTGAGCACTGCAGTATTCCAGGCTTACTTAGTGGAACTGTGCTGGAATCTTCAGTAAGTCTCCAGAAGTGTCTTACCCGTTATTTTTGGGAGGCTGAGATCTGCCATGTCAGTTTCTCAAATTCCTTTGGGTGAGACGTGTCCTTGAAAAATGAGATTTATGAATCTTAGTAAGAAAGCAGGAGGAATATGTCAAAAACCATCCCTGAGTGGTGGCAAGACCCTCTTCCACTCTGTGAACAGTCTGGAAAAAATAAGTTGTGCCAAGCTAATGAACAGTTTGATCTGAAATCCAAATTCTTTCAGCATTAGTGAGATGTGGTTAAAACCTTCAAGATTTAAGACTCTTATGTTCTGTCCAAATAGTCTTTGAAAAGGTTATTTGCTCTCTAGTTTTGGCAGCTCATACAGCGAACATTAAAATGCTGATGAATATGATGGGTTTTTATGTGGGTCCTTCTGACGGACAAGAGCTGAAAAATTGAAAACTTTACAAATCTGTTTGTAGCCTAAAGGCAGCTGTTTGCTGTAGGTGAACACACACTGATACTAAGATTTAGATTGGGACTTGTCCTTCTCAAATTATGCCTCCCTTCTTCCAGACTAAGTAGCACCTACTGGTTTGCTGTAACTGTTAGCAGAACACTGGTTTGTAAGCTTCTCAAAGCTGGCAGACTGGACACCTCGTTTACATTGTTGTGCTACAGGGTAAGGCACTAATTTACTCGTTCACTGTATGATCACTTTTCAGTGGTCTTCACCCTATCTCAGCCAGTTCACATAAGCTCTCCTATTAAATTGTTACTTTTCATTTCAATTTCAGATGATCTTCTGCAAAGTGAAGTACAGCTTCTCCACTAATACGACAAAGCAGTCAGCTCTGGCTGATGAGGGCTCTTCACATTCTATTGTACCAGTGCTCAGTGTCTTACTCCAAGCCACTGTGTTTTATATAAGGCGTCAAAAATCTCATTTGTGCTGAGGCACTCTGCTGTGTTAAAAGAAGCTGGTGCTGCTCTGATGTGTAGCTGACTAAAATACAAATCTACAGTGGATCTCTAAGTCTTGGCAGTCCCTTGTTCACAAATACTTATGCTCCCCTGATGAGCATTCATTATGTTCGCATTTGTACTTAAATACACTCTTACCATAGCTACCGGGTCAGAACAGGGATGAGGTGAGCTTGATGTCTTCCGTTCAAGAAGAGAAAGGTACAAAGAAACAGAAAACAAATCATTCCTTAGGTAATACCACAGTAGCATACCGTTCAGTGTATGTTAAAGCTGCTGTTGTGCTGCTGGCATGCTAAGGCTGCTGGTTCTTCCTGAAGAGATTGCTGGCATAGAACTTGCACAGGATACTCTGTGGGGATTGATAGGCAGATGTGTAGTTGCTGGAGAGTTGGTACCATCCAGAAAGCAAATGAAATGATGAACTGTGTTAAAAGGGTACCCACTTGGCTGTCTCCAAATAATGCTGTATGTGGAAGTTGCCATCAGCCTGGAAGTGAATGCAAAATCACTGCTGAAATTTAGCATGGCTTTCAATGGCTAGGAATAGCAAAACAGCCTAGTGCTGGACTCAGTACTAGTTGAAAGCTAGGAGAACTGATGAGTTCTCCAAAATGCAGAGTTTGTGATGTCTGGCTGTAGGTGTGATGCTGCATTACCAACACGCTACTTTCATTGCAAGATGGTCTTGATGTTGTTACAGGCAACTAAATATGACTCTCTAGGTTTCTCTGGGCTGTACTTCTCACTGATACATCACAATAAGGACTGTCTACCTTCGTCAGGACTATCTGCTGAGTTGTTCATCAGATTCCCCCAGTTAGTACACACTTTGTTTACTGCTGTTAGACAACTGTAATGCATACTGTGTGAGCAGCCCCATGAAGTTCGGTTTCTATTCTACAGCCTTGTCAACAGTTTCTCTATATATCTCTCTTCTGCCTCAAACTTGTAATGGCAAATGTAGCTCCTTGTTTTAATGAATGGGAACTTGAATTATTTAACATAATATACTCATACTGAAATTTGGCATACCCTGTGTGAATTTCATATAGACAAGCTGGTTTCTTCTCAAAAATCAACGAAACTTTTCCTTCAGCAAACCTAGCAATGGCTTATGCTCTAATCTTATAGCCTTGAAGGAGTTTAACAAGCCTGTGGTTTCTGGAATACAGAGTAGTGGTGAAACATTCCTCACCTGCAGTTAAACTGCTTCACAAGTAAACAAGTCACGAACTATCTTGGCTTTTAATTCTTGATTGCTAAGTAGTCTTGTCCTTGGAATAAAGATTTCATACGTTCTTCTCAAATGTGTGACTGCCAAGAGATTAACATGGTGCACAATATTCTCATCTTCCCAGACTGCCCCCACAGAATTTGGGAACATGTATTGTAATACTGATAAACTCTAAGAATGTATCCTAAGTACTCATTTTTCTCATTGCTGACTTTACCTCTGCTTAAAAGGCCATTTCTTTTGTGCAGCTTGTAAACTTCATTTTGGGGATGGAGTTCCAGTGCAAGGCTCGTATGTCCTCATCTTCATCAGTGGTGGTTGTGTTGCATTGCTGCTAAATTTTGAGATTGAGGGGTTTTTGTGTACACTAAACTTATCCTGATCTTATTTTCCAGACCACTCGAGCTGAGTTTGATTTGCCAGAATATTCTGTTCGCCGGCGGTACCAAGATTTTGACTGGTTGAGAAACAAGCTGGAAGAGTCTCAGCCAACACATCTCATTCCCGTAGGTAGTAAGCAAAAATCTGCTGTTAAGAACAGTTGTATATTTGTCTTTAAAGGGTGTAACGCTCCTTTAGCTTGAAATATAGCATTTTATTCACTCTTCTGCTTGAGGAGTGGGAGGCACTGCTGATTTTTGACTGATTGTGAAGCTTGAACTTCTTACGTGCATTACTTGAGAGGTGAGCTTTGGTAGCCTCCTGTAGGAATGAGGCGATATTTGTCCAAGCATAAGTAGAATGTGCTTAACTTGCTTGCATAATTATTACATCTGATTTTCTGAACATGAGGCCTTGGAAAAGCTGCACAGGTTCTTCAGATCCTAGTGTCAACATTCAGGTTTGCTTTTTGAGCTGGTTTTAAAGAACATGTTTCAAGATCACTTGTGTTAGCATTTAAGAGCTCAGACTTAGAGATCTTAACTGATGGCGTGGCAGCTATTTATATGTTCAGGATTAGCTAAACTACTGCACCATTTCTGTCTCTGAAGCTTACAGGCAGTCTGATCACCATTTCATATGAGTAAGCTGGTAATCATGGTAATGATCTTTAGCATTCTGTACTTCATTTTGTACAAAATGGTAGAAGAAGTAGGAAGACTGTGAGATCATGCCATCAGCTCTTCTGAACAAGGAAATCCAGGAAGGTCTGTAGTAGATCAATTGTCAGGAAATAACAATGCTCTTAAATACCTTTACTTGCCCATCTGATATGAGAGCAAGTTTGTCTTTGCTCTCTCTCCCTCAGCAAGGACTAGACTGTGGGAAGTATTCAGTTAAGCTGTTCCAGGAACTATTTAAGTTTTTTACTTTTCTAGGACATGCCTCCAATTGGAATAATAGTTCTGTCTTTCAAAGATAAGTACCTCACAAAATTACACTACACCAATGCCCGTTGCCAAAAAACATCTAGTAAATGTTCAGGGAGAAGAGAGGAAGGGAGTGAGCTTATCCAGGATAGGGAGGGTTAATATCAGCTTGCCAGTCCTTTGTCCATTTCTGTTCTCGGAATAGCTGAAAATGTCCAGGTTAAGGTTCTGTGAATTTCTAATGGAGGGCTGCCAGTGCTGCCTCAAAGCAGTAATGGCAATCAGCTCATACTCTAGCAGCAGAAGGTAGTTTACAGTAAGGGAGTCGAACTGCTTTGCTGTGACAGAGAATTTGATGCACACTGGACTGTATGTTTTGGTACAAATAGCACAAGTTGCTCTAATACCAAACACAAAAACCTGCTACAGAGCAAGTGTCTTAAGTGTGCCCCTTCTAAAACATGTGGAAGCAGGTCACACTGCCTCCTTGGTCTGCCTCTGTGCAAATTCACTGTGGTAATAGTCATGGACTTGCCTCTTAATCTCCTCCGTACAGTGGTATGATGGGGAGACTGTCAAATGTTTTATGTATTCATTGCTTACAAGTAGACAGAGAATGGAGAATAGTACACTAATTTCAAGTGTACTGTGACTGTGGTGTATTCTGAAGGGATGTTGTTTTCCTAGCCAAACTAGGAATATCAGTATTTATGAACTGAGGTGATGCAGTCCTTGGAGGCCTTCTGTCAGACAAAATGCAGAAAGGGGATTGTTTTCCTTACCTTGGTAAGGCCTAAAATCTTCCTGTAAAGGATGATGTCTTCCTGGTGCAGGGAGTCTTAATAGTGAGCCCTCTACAGTCAAAATCAAACTGAAAATGGGTTCTTTTTTCTCTTTGGTTACTATGACCTGAAACTTTCTCTCAACTGTTATTTCAAGTGACTGTTTTGTTTTTGTTTTTTTAAAAAGAGTTCTATTTCTGTATCAGTAAGCTTAATATGTCCCAGGATCTTGTCTTTGGGTGGTGGTGCTGGGTTACTTTGAGTCATTTCTGATTTCAGTGAACTCTATTGCCTAAGAGCCACGCAAGGAAACGTGATCCGTTAGTTAAGGGAGATAAGTAACACACAATTAAGATATTACTTGATGGTTGTGTCTATTGGCTATTTCAGATGGACCTCAGAAAGTCTATGAAATAAAGAACTAGAGCTGTGGCTCATTAGAAGTGCTTACTGTAATTTCTTGTCTCATGCTGAGTTTCTCCCATTATTGGCCTCTACAGGGTGGCCAAACTGTTCTCGGCAGCTGTTCTCATTTGCAAGTAGTTCTGTGGCATACTGATCTACTGAAATAGGTTGGAGTTATACTGAAAGTGGAACTTAGCTATTAAATTTATCATGTACCCACATGTCCCTGCTTGTTACTTTCCTTTGTAATAGAACTAGTGACAGTAGCTTCACAGCCCTGTACTTTCATAGCCTATTTGATGAGGTTTAAATCTAGACTTTTAGAAGGGGAAAGTAAATAATGCTTTTCTGCTGTCTGAAGTGTGAACATCGATTTCTGAGATGTGAATGAGTGCTATAAAAGAAGCAACTTGAATTATAAACAGCATTAAAACAAGAAAATTAGGCCTCTTCTGTTTCTGGTTTGCTGGGTCTTGCCAGAGGATAAATGTCCTGCTGGCTGGACTGTATCACAAGCACTTTCATCTAGTTTGAAGGATGTGATTTAATATACCCAACAGTGCTTTTGGTATAATTTAATGTGGATCCTAAAGGCTCAGTGTTTATGTAAAGCCGCCCTGCTTGCAGAAGGAAATCTTATATAAATGAACTGGCTGAATCCAGTCAGCTAAAATCATGTTCAGTGGCAAAAATTCTAACAAAGATTCTGTGGCTCTTATGCTTAGACTGCAGTGGTTATTCTGTTCCTTCTTGGAAGTCTTTGTCTGAATGGAAGCTCTGCAAACTAGGTGTCCAGCTTGTCCTTTTCCTCCAGTGTGTTATGCTGGGGGAGTGATTTGCTATAATGCACAGTTCCAGATAAAGCATACAAAGCAAGGGAGAATAAATTTTTCTTCCCCGAAGACTACTGCAAATAAGCATTATTCATCTGAAAAAAATCTAATTAGAATGTTTTCTTACGCTGATTTAACTAGGATGATTGATATGAATGTTCAGGGTAATGAGACAAACCTTAAATTACACAAACTGGTGATAGGCACGTGGTGGTAGCTGGTTTTTATGTTTGTTTTTATTATGTGTTTGGAGGTGCAGTCCTTGTGTATATATTCCACATCAGCTAGAGTATGATATAAAGGGCATTTGTGTATGCTTCATTTTCTTTGAATTATTTTGGCCATTGATCTGAGGTGACAAAGAGCCCTTAAAGATGTATGTATTTATTGAATAAGACCATCATTGCTAGCATAAGAGTAAGCAAATTATCTGTCTGGGCGAACTTTCACAACAGTAGAGTGTGAAGTTTAATTTTTAAACTGGAATTAATCTTTTGTGACAGTTTATGCTGTCTTGAATGAAAAAAAAAACCACAAAAATTGTGTTTGTGTGTGAACAGTCATGCTGAGGCTGAAGCTTAAAGAGCTAGTCTGTCCGGAGTGATGCTTTGAAGTCTGGAGTGTGAAGTGTAAAAAGAAGCTAAATACCACAGAGATAGTAGTTCTTGAGGCTATCTTAAGCTTACACGTTATGTTGAACTTCAGAGATAAACTGGTGGAGGCAAAATAGAAATAAAATGAGAGAGTGGATACATTGGCAGACCTCTGTCACCTACACAGGCATGCTCAGGAATGCTGATTGGTAGATGACTGTATGGCAAGTACTTCAGAAAATGTCTGGCCTGGTCTGCTTGAGCATTTGCTATGACAAACCTGTTTGTATTCCTTTGATGGATGTAGTTCTATCACGAAAGCTAGAGGCTCCAATACTCCAGAATTTTATAGAAAAGCCCTGTCTGGGAGCTCTAAATACAGAATAGAGAGAAGGAGGAAGTAGAGTTGTTAGGTTTTTCAGGTGTCCTTGGACTGGGCCACACTATATAAATGTCAGTTCTCACTGTGTGCATGCAAACATATGTGTGTATCTATATGTGTGCATTTTACTGTGGTGAATAGCGTTGCACCTTTGCTGGCATTCCCTTTAGAAGTGGAGCTTCTTCGTGAATGGTGACTGGAGGAAAATGCCCTAGGCTGTCCTGGAATTACTTAGTGTGCCTAGTACTAAGACACATAGTAATAGACTCTGCTGTCTTCAGCTGAGTTGCTAGGGTTAGGCCAGAGCTACTGAAGCATGATGCGGAGCAGGGCTTGCATCCCTTCTTACGTATGGTTCCTACTAACAGAATTTCACTTCCTGTTGAGAGTGGAGTTAGGTTGTTTAGTATATTTCCAAGTACAAGTTTTTTTGGGTTTTTTTTTTTCTGGTCTTTTGAATCTTGTGTGTTTTGTTTGTTTCTCTCAGCCACTTCCTGAGAAATTTGTGGTGAAGGGTGTTGTTGATCGCTTTTCTGAAGAGTTTGTGGAGACCAGGAGGAAAGCATTAGACAAATTCTTGAAGAGAATAACTGACCATCCGGTGCTTTCTTTCAACGAGCATTTCAATGTATTTCTCACAGCCAAGGTAAGCCAGTAACTTTCAAACCCAGTCTCTGACATGGACAGCAGAACAGACACCTTTGCAATCTCTTTTGAAATAAAAGTAAGGAGTCATTAATAAAACTGTATTTATGGGGCAGTGCTTGCCCTAGAAGACCAGGGTTGTTTGGGAGACCTTTGATGTTACATCTGTATTACAACTCTGCAGGTTTACTTTGCTAAAGAAGAACAGTCTGCAGATAGAAGTTCTCTTGTTCAGACCTGCTTATTTTGGATCCTTGTATAGAAGCCCTTAAAAATATATTCTGAAGTATACTCCTGTGATGCAAGAGAGATTCAGAACAGAAAAAAACTGTGGACTATGTAAAATCCTCTTTTCAGGGTGGGCAGAAGTAAAAGAGGAAGAAAGATCTCTTGCACAAAAGCTTGCAAATTTGGTTGTTTTTTTTTTTTTTCCATCTTTGTTTGTACTTTCTATACTGCTTGCACTTCTTGCTTCCAAAGCAAAGGGTAGAGACTCCATTCTTACTTGTTCTTGATCAATAACTTCATGTTCATCTTTTGCATAAAGCATCTAGAAGCCATGTAATTTTCTTTGTCTGTCTTTTGAACTGCATTTTAAATTAGACCAGGGTGGCCTGCAGTTGTGGGTTTGACCTTATAAGTGAGAAGAACTGTAAAAACATATTTTCCCAATGTCACATTACACTGCCTCACTCAAATGTGAATCTTAATTTGAGCTCACTCCGATGCTCGACATGAGAGTAATGTGAGACTCAATCTTAAATTCCCTTTTTTTTTCCTGCCGTCATGGTGAACATTGCATTTTTAGGCTTACTTCAGCAGTAGAATTAGCTCTTGATAATTAAGAATATGATAGATTTGCTGTGCTTTTCAATTGTCAAAGCAAGATGTAAAATGCTTAATTGCTTAGTTATCTTCTGGCATCATTTCATCTTTGTAAAATGAATGGTAAAGCCTTTATCCTCAGCCATGTGTAATATCCTTTGCTTTGACAATATGGAGTGTCCAGGGATGCTGGGAGAAAAGAACATGTGTTTTCCACTCTGTCTTTAGTGCTAGTATATTACTTAGTAATGAGAAATCAGCTCACTCTATCAGGACTTCAGAATTTAGTTACTGCAGAAAATCGTTAGACCACCTCCTGGCTGAAAAGCGAAACCAACCTTTATTTGAATTTCCTGTTTGAATTAGTAAGATGGTAGAATGCATGAGAGAATGAGTGAATAATTTTGAATTAGAGTCTTTCTTGTTTCTGATGCCTATATGCACGTAACATGTCAAACAGACAGAGGGCAAGAGTCGAGGAACCACTTCATTTTGAATGTGAACATAATTCAAAATGATTGTAGCTGTTAAATGTTAGGTTATCTTAATCAAATTTAGCTCAATGTAAGTACTTGAAAAGAATAGCATAATGCATGTTTTCAGTAAGAAATTCTGTATTCTTTTTTTCAAGAACATTTAAGCTGTAATCTGATTTTTATGCTACTGTGTATTGATTCTTGGCCTCTGTAGGTCTGCTCTGTTTGAAATTTTTTCTTGCTCATGCTGTTTTAGCTCTTCAGCAAGTCTTTATGTTGAATAGTGACCCCTGCTGGAAAGAGTAAGATGCACAGTGGATGGCATTTTGCCCAATTAAAACTACGTTTTCTGATGTGCTGTAAAGGTGAAATCCTCTGAAGATTGTCCGTATACAACCATTAGATGTGCTAGTTTCTCCAGGCTGTACTTTTTTCCTCTGTACAGTATCCTTTGTCCTGTCTGACTACACAGCTGGGGTGTGAGGAGGCTGCTGAGCAAATAGACATGCAGTCTGTAGCCCTGTATTAGCCTATCAAAGCCAACTAGTGGATGTGCATAGTTCTGGTGTTATAGACTGTGTCTTAAAAGTTTGTTGTGGTAGACAGGTAAGTTCATCTGTGCTGCTCTCATTTTTCCTTCTCAACAAAACTGGGAGAACAAAATATTTTGAGTGGAAATAGGCAGGGATATAACTCACCAATTACTATTGAACGCAGAACAGATTCAACCTAAGTGACATTAATGTACTGCCTAGTGATTAAAGACCAGAGCAGTAAGAACTAAAAGCAAACTAACAACACATGGCTCAGGTCTGTGGTGGGTCCTTTTTGTAACAGCTGGGACTGGCTTTGACCTGACATGGGGCAGCTGCTGGGCTCTGCTCAGAGTCCACTTCTGCAGACCCTGTGTTAGCAAAACCTTTAAAGTTTAATGAATAATTGTCAAGAGGTCTTGGTGGAAGTAGATTTACTCATGTCACTGTGCCCCTGGTTGCAGTGCAGGAACATGGGAAAGTCCAGCCACACGCAGTGATGGGGGCACTTACTACTTCACACCATTCTCCTGGGCAGTATATCTCTTTCTAGAACTAGTCTTGAAACTGTTCTAGGCTGATTATACAAGATAAGGTTTTTGTGTCCAAGGCTGTGTGCTGCATGTAATCTTTTGCTTTTGTAATGTTTGATCTTGACTGGGAAGTATCTTTTGCTGTATCTCTTCCAACACACAAATATTGTTTGTTCTTACCTCCCAGGATCTTAATGTGTACAAAAAGCAAGGAATGGCATTGCTGTCAAAGATGGGGGAGTCAGTCAAATATGTCACAGGAGGTTACAAATTAAGAAGTCGTCCACTGGAGTTTGCAGCCATTGGAGAGTATCTAGACACATTCTCTCTAAAACTCGGTACCATTGACAGGATAGCACAACGGATTATCAAGGAGCAGTTGGGTAAGGACTAAAGTGTTCAACTTTGATACTTCTGGCTGGGATCTCTATTTTTTTTCTGATTGATAGCATAACTAACATGCCTCAATGATTATAACATGTAATAAGCCATACAGAACATAAATTCTCATGCCTCTTGCAGGTTTAAAACAACCTAACAGAGTATCTTGTCTTATCTCAAATCTGAATGTTTTTAAAGTTATTCTTGTTATGTTAACCTATTTTCTTACTGGTTGTTATTTCTCAGAGGACTTTTGGGAAGAAGAAAACCTGTAGATTTTAGCTGGAATTGTACCAGTGGAATTCTGAAGATAGTAACCTTAAATGTGTCTGTCTTGATGAAACAGCTGAGTTTTACATGTATAAGATATGACTTTAGCTACTCTACAGAAGCAAATATTTATGTATACTGAAGTTTTTGGGAAAAGTTAGCTGAGCTGGTGTAATGTGGACCAGTCACCTCCATGCAGCTGTGGAGCTCTGATTATTAAGATGCTATTACAACACTAGACTGCTATGAGAGTTAATATTTGCTAAGTGTGGACATGGTTTCTTCTTTTTTAGTGTAAGTGTTTACAGATACTTTTGCCTAGTTCTTTCTCTGTTTTTATTTTCTTTTCCCTTTTGCCTCTGCAGAATACTTGGTGGAATTACGAGAATATGGACCTATTTATTCAACCTGGGGTGGGCTGGAGGTTGAGCTATCAGAGCCACTGGAAGGGGTGTCTGCATGCATTGGGAACTGCTGCACAGCTCTTGAAGAACTCAGTGAAGACATGACAGATGACTTCCTGCCAGTGCTTAGGGAATATATACTGTACTCGGAGTCAATGAAGGTAAAGGGAACCAAGTGACTGAAGACAGTGCTATTTTTTATTCATGGAGTGATGTCAGTGAGCTCATTCTCTCTCAGGGTGAGAACGCTTGATGGTAGGGAAAAGAGAGAAGTAAATGATTTGATTAGGTTAATGTTTTTGTAATTAAGTAAAAAAAGTAGTAATATTTATTAACATAAGTACTTGCATGGTAACAGTATCAGCTCTGCTATTGAGCCACCTGACATAGAGTGCGTACATGATGTTGAAAATCTGTTATTTTATTGTACTATCAACTTTCCATAGGAGACATCCTGTAGCTGTCTAGAATCTTCTCTTGAAATTGTTATAAAGTCAAGTAAAATCTTGGCCACTGGCTAGTTGTCTGACACTGCAGAGTGTCACATGCAGCTTCTGTCACTTGTATGCAGCAGTGTTGTATGGTTCCTTTCACATCAAGGCGTCCAGATGACAAATAAGGCTTCCCCTTTCATCTCTGTACGTTAAGTGGAATGTATCTATTAAGCCATTAAGTTCTGCTTACTAAATAACTGCTTAAAGATGTTGCTTTGTGACAATTTATCTTGATGTCTTGAAGAACTTGATATCTTAAGCATTGATGTGTAAGTAGTAAGTTTTAGAATCTACTTCATTGTGGTATTTTTTCTCTTCAAGTGAGCAGTGATTGTAAATCTTATTGCATGGCAGATTTACTGAAACAGAGAACTCTGATTTTGGCTGCTAGAGCTTCTCACCACACATCCATGGAACAGTGTGCATTACTAACACCTCTTATAGAGCATTTACAAGTAAATTTCTTTGAGGACTATCTTTTGGAGCAGCCATTATGAGGGCATGATATACCCTCCTTTAGAAATATCTAACAGCTTGCTCGAAACCTAGTCTGAGCAGGGTTGTTCTCCTTGTTAGTCTTTCTGTACCTCTGAAACTGAGAACTGGAAATAGTTGTTAGCAGATTTCTCTTCTTGGTTTCAAATGGCTGATTGCAAGTCTGTCTTGCCTGGCTTAAGCAAAGAATTCTTGCACGAGGCTTTGCACTCATTTTCTGAAGCTACTATTTGTTTTCATACTCATGTTATAACCATGGTTAGATCCAGTGTAGGCTAGGTGCATTTCCTTTGCAGTACCGGAATGCTTGGAGATGAAGCTAGAATCTGGGATGTTCAGGTTCTTTCTGCCGGAGGGAGCATGTGTCTGTGTATTTAAACAAGACATGAAGTTAGCAGAAAAAAGCCTCTTACCCCAGGGCATCTACCTTTTCATGAATACAGATTCCATGGCATCTGAGGTATCAGACTGACTTATAGGTGGTGTTTTGCACGAATGTAGAGAGTGGGAAGGCTTTACTTTAGGTTTAGGAGTGCTCAGATGATGACCAAGATACTGAATGTATTCTCCAAGGTAACAGTCTAGCTGCAATTATTATTTTTTTTTTTTTGTCTTTTTGCTGTAAGTCTTTAATGCTGCTCTTTGTGGTAAGTGTTCTCTAGCTTCCTGAAGTACCTCTTCAGTTGATGATACCCTTGCCTTGTATCTTAATTTCTATGCTGTTGATTTGACTTTCAGGTTTCCTGAGGGATTTTCTCCTGTCAGTTTTTTCTCAAAGTGGCTGAACTTGCTCATTGTGCTGGTGCTTTGGAAGTAGTTGAATCTAGAAGCTGTATTTGCAGAATAGGAATTCAGTAAGGATTATGTTGCTTAGAGTCAAGCTTGGTCACTTCATTGCTTTTATCACATCTGAAAATCAAGAACAAAAACTGTTACTAGGTAAGGCAGACTGCTCTTTGTTTCCATCTCTCCCAGATACCAAAATTTAAATCTGCCAGGCCATACTAAGCACAGTTTTCTTATTCTAAAAGGTAAATCTCTTAGTGTTGACGTGGTAGTCAGCTACAGCACTGTGTTACTGGACTTGATGAAACTGAGTAGGTAACTGAAAACGAGGTTTCTCGTGGAGTGCAAGAAGCTTCCTCTTGAAAGAACTGTCTTCTTCATGAGCAGGCTGCACTGAAGCCTGCTGTGAAATGTCTGTTGGACAGCTTTTGGACAAGATACTTGAGGGAAAGTAAGTCTTTGGGTTCTAGGAATTCGGTGCAACCTTGACAACTTTTTTCACTGCAAGTTGCACCCTAGCTATGTAGCTTAGAAACCTGGTTTGTGGAGCTGTCTTGAGCTGGGTGAATGCCTCTCAGTGAAATAACTGCCCGGCTCACTTCAACTTTTTTTTAGCAATGAGTGCTTCCTTTTTCTTCTTGAGGAACACTGTTTTTACCTCATGGGGCCAGCCTGAGGGACATACACCTACAGAGGCAAAGACCAGAAAGCCTTGTGAGCTTGTTCCATGGAAGCCACATACCTTGTCTCTGTATTTGTTTGAAAGATTTGCAGAAGTGGATAGAGACTGGGACTGTGGGCTTGAATTTAAAATGTGTGGTGGAGGGTAGGAGTGACCTTGACTAAAATACAGTCCATACTTAAGATGGCCAGATAGTGTCTGGAATTCTGGCACAGATGTGTGTTAACGTTTTTCTGTAGTATGCTGGTGTTCAGTGGAGGTATGTGCGCAGGGCAAAGTCAGTTCTAAATAATTTAGTGCTGATTCTAAAAGCATGTATGAACTCTGTATGCTTAGTGGGGCCTGAAAGGCCTATCAGGTGATATAGTTCCCAGCTTTGTGCTTGGATGTTACTAATACATTTTTAAAGCAAGCAGCATATGAACAGTCTCTTCAAAGGCATGCAGTAAATGGTGAGTTCTAGTTGTAATAAGAAGGTTAATGCAGTGCAAGTGGTATAGCATCACAACCTGAGAAAAGAGGCTGGTGGCAAACTTCTGAAGCTCTTTCAGACGTATAGGTCAATGGGGAATGTTTCAACCAAATACAAATTGAAGAAGGACCTACATCACTGAAAGCAGGCTAAGTGTTATTTGATGTACAGCAACCAGTGGTTTTGTTCTTTATACAGCTGAAGTGGGTTGTGTGACTTCTTGTGTGGTCTTTGTTCTGTTTTTGGTATTTCCATCTCACTGAGGCCCTAATAATCAAGTGTTGCATAGGTAGTGGTAAATCTGGGGTTACTTAGTACAGAGCTCTTCGGAGAAGCTGCTCCAGTATAATGCATTATTTGGCAGCTGTGAAGAGATTGCCTGGGGCTGCCTGAGTAAATACATCCTCTCACATATGGAACAAATAAAAGGGAAGGCAGTATTTTTCTGATCGCTTTCAGGTCAACCATTAATGGATGGTTAAAGCTGTATTCAGAAGCGTGTTGCTAATGGTCCATGGTGGGCACTTAAGGAGGAATAAAATACTTGCCCTTTGAATCTGCTCTGTTGGTACCTGTTAATCATTGGCTAATGCACGTTCAGACGCTGTGTGTTGTACTAGCTCCATGTTCATGGGGGCTGAATGCATTTGCTTGAAGTGGCTATTTTTCTGAGAAAATAATCTCAGTTGATTCAGGCTTACAGGACGCTATGAAGCAGCCAGGTTTTTGTTGCACTGATAACCTCAAGGACTTGAGTACTGTTTCACATAAGTGCTTAGATTGTGAAATGCAAGGGTATGTCATGATTTTTCCAAGCAAGCATGACTGATAAAACAGCATGTGTGCTGTCCTGTTCCTTTTTTGTTTATTTATTTGTTTATTTTTACCTAAGCCAGAAGTAAATTTGTGAATGGAGAGTCTTTTCAGATATCATGGGCTGAGGCTTGAAAGAGTAATGATTGCAACATCTCTTGCCTCTAGCTGCAATAGTTACTCCTTCACACAGAATGGAGTTCTTCAGAATAACTGCAGTGGTGTCCTTAGGTAGGAGGAGGGAGAAGGTGATGATTAGTAGGTATAAGGTGCGTACATTTTGGCCAGATTTATACGTTACAACTTTTCAGTAGTCTGTACTCTTAATAAGACTAATTTCTATTTGTTGTTTTTATACTGTAAGCCTATAACACAGCTGTAGCAAAGAACTTGGCTTGTAGATATAGTAAAACAGAAGAATAGACTCTTTTGTTCTCAGTTCTGGGAAGCCTGTCTGTAAAACGTTTACCACACAAAAGTCACATGGGTAGGTTCAGTTCTTTCACATAAAACATGCTTTTCATAAGGTTAATTCTTTTATTATTAAAAACAGCAAAACAAAATACCCAAACTGCATCTTTTTATGAAAGTTGAGGTTTTTATCTGACCCTCTAATTTCTGGAAAAGAAAAACCTCTTTATTTTTAAAAGCTACTTTCTAAATATTGTAAAACAGGACAACATACAAAAAGGCAGACTTAGGACTGAGTTATCACTTCAGCTGTAACACTGCAGTTTCTTACAGATGGGAAGGGGAAAATAAGCAAGAACATGCTTCTCACAATTGTCTTTTCTCTTGCCCATAGAATGTATTGAAGAAGAGAGACCAAGTTCAAGCAGAGTATGAAGCAAAACTGGAAGCAGTAGCCTTGAAAAAAGAAGACCGTCCAAAGGTTAGCACTTGAAATTATTCTTCAGAATCAACCTGCACTTCCACTGCTTTCTGATAACAGTAAAAAAATAGAGCTTGCTTTTTCTGGGTCTGGCTTTCTCTCTGCAGTATAAACACTTTGGAGAAGAGCAAGAGTTTGGTAAGCTGGTGCAAAATGAAGGCCTAGGTACAAACGCATTTAACCTTGTCTAGCAACATCTCTTATTACTGATTTCCCACCATTTAGAGAAGGGTGGCTCTGACCTGTGTTGGAGCATCTAGTTGGACTACTCAGTAGCTATGGCTTTAAATTATGGTAACTAAGCAGCTTCTGGTGATTTTGGTCTATGGTTGCTGAATCAAGTTCCTAGACACTGCCATCACTGATGCCAGTTACATCATATGACTCCTGTTTTGCTCCTTCCACTAGGGATATCTTCCCTTGTGATGCTGAACTTAGGCAGCAGGGTTCACCGGGTGACAGGTTTTGGGTGGGACTTGGCACTGGTGAGGCCCCATCTCATGTGCTGCGTTCAGCTTTGGGCACCTCAGTACAGAAATGACATTGAGATGCTGGTGCAGGTCCAAAGAAGGGCAGCAAGGCTGGATGAAGGGCTTGGAGGATATGGCCTATGACAAAAGACTGAAGGAACTGGGGCTGTTTAGTCTGGGGAAAAGGAGGCTGAGGAGAGATCTTACTGCTCTGTTCCAATATCTGAAAGGTGCTTACAGCGAGAGCAGGATTGGTCTCTTCTTGCTGGTGACAGGTGACAGGATGAGGGCAGATGGCATCAAGGTTAGTAAGTTTAGGTTGGATATCAGGAGAAACTTCTTGACAGAAAGGGTTTTTGAAGTACTGCAGTAGGCTCCCCAGGGAGGTGGTTGAGTCACCATCCCTGCATGTGTTTAAAAACACATGCGCAGTCGGATGTGGTGCTCAGGGACATGATTTAGCAGAGGGCTGTTAGGGTTAGGGTAGTGTGGTTAGGTTGTGTTGGACTCCGTGATCCTTAAGGTCTTTTCCAACCTGAGTGATTCTGAGATTCTGTGATTTTAAACTTGTGTGCTTATGCTGCCACCTGCTTTCTGCATGAAGAGTAGTGCAGGAGGTGTATCTTACATCAGTGTTACTTTGACCAACAATGAAAACAGGTTTTGTCCCCTCTTTTGCCTGAGTTTTTTGGCTCTCCTCCACCTTTCTGTTAAAAACTGAGGAATGAATTCTAATATTACAGATACTGTATAATAATGTTAAAGGAGGCTCAAGTCTTTAATCTAATTTTGAAACTGAAGGGTACAGATTGTGGAAAAGCAACCCTTTTTTCCAATCCTCAACCTGTATCTGTCATAGACTCTGGCAAAAGTGATAGCAGGATGGCTTGAGTACCTTGTGCTCTTCTATTCTGATCTTCTATCAGCCCCACTGCTGATTCGTGTGTATTACTGTTACTTCTGAAGTGTAGTTTTGTATGTGTAGGTATTCTAACCTGTTGTGTGGATGGCACTAAATCTGGCACATCCAGTAAGCCATTTGAGGATACGAGGTACTGATTTCTGTCATGATCCTGATATAGCAGAGCTGCTGAATTTTGCTAATCTCTCACCTACTAAAAGGTTTTTGAAGCTCATGTCTTGCTAGGATTATTGTGCAAGGTGAAACATTTAAATAGCAGTCTTCAAGAATTTTTTGAATTCTTACATTTCCTGTCCAAAGTATCATAATCGTATCTTTTGGTAACTCCTTGTACCTTTTTTCTTAATGTTAAGATCTTTATAGCATATAAAAGGGGAAGGTGGAAAAAAAAAAAAGATACAATCCCTTGTGTGTTCATAAAATACTAGCACACAACTTCTAGATTCTTTCCAGCATGAGTGGAATGTCCTTATCTATAAGAACTGATAAGTTAGAGCAGTTGGTAGCAATACATCTTACATTTAGCGAGTTATCCTGGCTGTAACTTCCTACAAATTATTAGCAGACAGAATACTAACAAGCTAGCTTATGCAGTGGATATCATATTGGCATTTATGTTCCTTTCAGTATATTTGACTGATTGGCAGAAGTTACCTTAAAACAAATGAACTAAACCAAAACAAACAAACAAACAAAAAGCCACAAAACAAACCCAAACAAAGCTATGTTTTTGTCATGCTTGTTAACTTCTTCCAGAGGAGGGCGTTCTGGGACTCACAGTATGCATAATCAGACTGTCTTCACAGGACTCCACTGATGTCACTATGTGGTTCTCAAATCAGCTTAAAACTCCATGGACTGTAAATACAGAAGGCTTTTAGGGCTGCTATGAATGACTGTCAGGAAATATTGCTCAGAATGATCAAGTTTCCAGCAAAAGCACTGTGTAACTTCTTCTGTGTGTGTGGTGTTTAACATTAGAGGAACAGTGCAGAGTCTTCAGCTTTTCTGTTAATAAGCAGAATACAATGGAGAAGTGCTGCTTGCTTTGGCTTGTTTTTCTGAGTAATTCAACTCAGGTAGTGAAGCACAGACACTTTCTTTTAGGAAGATGAAATCCACTTCTAATAACCTAGCTCTGTCTGTCTCAAGGATTTGTAGTGTCGGAACAGCGAATATGGCAGCACCGACTTTGAAGTGAAAAGTGATTGTGTGTGTTTGAAGGGTGATTGTGGTGAAATTTGTAACAGTGTGTATTTCCAAAGAGCAGGAAAAGTGAAAATACCATATACATACATTTACACTCTTGAATAAGAACGGTGTGTATGTGGATGCTTCAGGAAGCCTGTGGAAACCTAATTGGAGTTCATTGCTATAGTTTCTCAATGAGAGCATACATAATCCATTTTCTGATCACTGGATTGTTACTGTAGCTCTCTGTACGTACAGTCCTTTCAACCTGGTGGAGAACTGTCTATGGGAAAGAATGCTTTCTTTTAGATCTTCATTGTGGTTTTGGATCCCGGCAGAAGCAAGAAGCTAGTGAGCATTTAGAAACTGAATTGATTTGGGTACTGTTATATGGTTTTGCTTCCAGAATGAATGACTCTCTTGACAGTTATGCCTTTCCTATTAAAGTAACAGCATTATTGAAAATGATGAGAGACATGCTTATTTCAGGAGGAGCATCCTCTAAACCTTCCAGCCAACTATCTTGCAAGGTCTTGTCTGAAGCCTGTGAGGTCTTCGTTGTTTTAGCAGACTGGATTCAGTGCCAGAAGCATAGTGATCAGAGAAAGTAGAAGAACTACGTAGCTACCGGCCATGGAGTTGCTTGTAATATAAATCCAGTTGTGTGAATGAAGGGTTACTCAAACCTCATGAACATCAAAGAGGTGCTCCCTTGTGTCTCGCAGAGCTATACTGGAGCCCAGATGCAGGGCTTTCTCTGACTGCTAGCCTATGGAGTACTTCACTGAGTGTCCCTAACTGCATTGTGGAGAACAACAAGGATCGTATGTTTCTGCTTAGATATGTGCCTTGCCAACTGCAAAGTGGTTGTAAAGTACCCACAAAGAACAGAAATAAAATAAAAGGAATTTCCTGAAGACTTCTGCAGATATTCTTGTTTCTGCCCTTTGTGCAATTCACAGCTCCCAGAGAGGAAATCCACTTATCACATTGGTGCCACTGCTCAGGAGTTTCCTCGTCTCATGTCTTGGGCTTATTGTGCATATATTACTGTTTGTGTAGACCACAAATCACAGGGAGAAGGAAGAGAATGATGTTCATGTTTTTTCTGCTTGAGGCACTATTTGTGAATTGTTCCTGTAGTTGTCTGATAGTGTATATAGCATTTTCATCTAAATCATAAACAAAAAATGCCAGATTCTTTGTCCTAGCTTGCTTCTTGAGTTGATGAGTAGTGTTATAATCTTTTTCAGTCTCCTTGTAGACCTGCAATGGGCTATCCTTCAGCGTTTCTCACATTGCTTATGCATGACGACATGTCCATTGTTGGCCCAAATGAATTTACTTGGCCCACGAGTTATTGCCTTTAATTTCTTTTGTCTTATGATCAACACTTTGCGTTTACTTTTTTTTTTTAGGTAGCCTGTAAGGTTAAAGCTAGAGGACTAGAATTTTTTTTCTGCAGACAGAGCTGATCACTACTGTTTATTGTGGTCAAAATATAACACCAAAACATGTCATTTGGTCCTTTGGGCAAACCTGGATGTTTGTTGTTTCACTGGTGAAAATTAGGAAATGTCTGGTGCAGCTGTAAATAGGATGAAGGAGAGAAAGCTTGCTGTGGAGCGGTGGTCAGTCTGATCAGTTTGAGAGCTAGGAACTGAGCCTCAGCACTCAGCACATATGCGTATTTCCTCTTCATGCTTCTAGGAAGCTCTTCCACTTTATGCCACGTATGGAGATGATAGCATGCCCATCACCTGAATATAGAAAAGAACAAATTAAAAAGTCCTGTCTCCTCCCTGAAATATTAATGGGTCTTCTTCCTGCAGCCATAGCTGAGTTCATTCAGGGTCACTGCCTTTCCTCTATAGCTTTGGCTCAGTGGGATTCAAGCTTCTCTACCATCTAGCACTCTGAACAACAGTATCAATCTTGATTTTTTTTTTTTTTTTAATTAATTTTTTTTTTTTTTGCAGGTACCCACAGATGTTGAGAAATGCCAAGACCGAGTAGAATGTTTTAATGCTGATCTGAAAGCAGATATGGAGAGATGGCAGAACAACAAGCGGCAGGACTTTAGGCAGCTACTGATGGGAATGGCAGATAAAAACATCCAGTACTACGAGAAGGTATGTGACATTGTTGTAGCACTGGCAGGAGTGAAGGTAGTCATTTGTCCTCCAAGATGGTGGTTATTCTTCAGGAAATGTTTATGCCATTTTACAGTAAAGAACTTGAACATCTTAATTCTTCAGTGCTATGGAAGCTGCTCTTTGTCAGCAGCTTAGTGTAGCCTGCTGAGTTGTTGGCCATGCTCAAGTGATCCACGTGAGACTAGTTGTCTCTCTGCAAGACATTCTTTTAACTTCATCTTTCGATGCTTGTCTATCTTGGATTCTTGAATTGAACAAATTGCTGAGCTGAAGTAGTAGTTTTCTTTCTACTTGCTAGTGGTGAAGGAAGAGTCCAAAAACATGTGTTGTGTATGCCCCATCCCTGAAGGCCTTCAGGGCCACGTTGGATGGAGCCCTGAGCAGCCTGGTCTGGTGGAGGATAATCCCTGCCCACTGTGTGGGTATTGAACCTAAATGAATTTTAAGGTACCCTTTCAACTTAAGCCATTCTTTGAAGTAACCAGTTACTCACATGCCGTGTGGGGAAGTCCCTGAGGTGTAGTGGGTACACTGTGTGTCTGTAGTATGTACCTTTTTCAAATAGCGTTGAGAGCATGCTGCTATAATAGTGGCTGCTGTGTCCAGACTAGTCCTCTCCCACAGTCACATCACAAACATGAACTTGGACAAGAAGAAGTTTGACTGCCTAGCTGCAGGCTGTGTCCTTCAGTTAAGAAGAATCTAGCTGATACTTGAAAATCGTAGGTATTCTGATGCATTCTTAATAGCTTGTCCCAGCAGATGATTTTGGAAAGCTTTAATTTGATTTCTTTGTTTGAAAACAACAGCTATTCTTCCTGAATTCTTTCTTACATTATTAAGGAAGACCAACAAGTGTAAAGAACCCTGCTAGCTTTTCTGAACTTCCATTCTGTCAGTCTGGGAGGGTGGTTCAAGAATTACAAGAGCTGATATACAATTCATTTTTTAATGAATTTCTTTCTTTCTTCAGTGCCTTACAGCATGGGAGTCAATTATACCACTATTGCAAGACAAGCCAGAGACCAAATAAGAAGTACTTTCATGGACAGTCTGGCACTTCTGTGCTCAGTACCACTAGACATACTGGAACTCCATGAAGGTCTCTTTTCTTTTTTTTGTCAACTGAGAGAGATGCCGGCTGTGCCCAGGCTGGAACAGACCCTCTGAAGACTATTTGACTTTTTCCTCATTTTCTGTTTAAACTGGGGTATGTTTCATCTTTTTGAGTTATCTTGAATGGTTCCTTCTCTATCCTATGGAGTGACATGGGGCTTATAGTGAAAGTGCATGGGGATCTTGATAAAACTTACCTCTTTAGCCTGGAAGGAACTGATGAGTAGAACACTAAAAAGATGAAAATAAAACTCTACCTGCAAGGTGCCAAAATGACATCTTTATTACTGTTCTGTTTTGTTTGCTAAAAATATAATTATTTCCTAACCAACCCCTCTTTTTTTTTTTTTTTTTTTTTTTTTTTGGATGGAGAGGGGAAGACTGGAAGTGAAAATCTCCTGTTTTGCTACCACCTGTATGCTCCCACTGGCTAAAATGCCTTCTGGAGAGTTTCTTGTGTGGGAGTTGGGCTGGTCCTAGGCAGAGCATACTGACACTACCTACACATAGCCTGTGATACAAGCATGAACTGTGTTTTTTTCGTGAGTGTAGCATGCTGTTGGTTCATACTAAATATCTTTGTTTACCTTGGTGATTATGAAGTAATGTCAGTTGGCTGAAGTGTACTTGTGACCGAGTTGGGGATCAAAATCATCCCGGGTGTCCACGGGGAAGGTTGGAAGCAAGTGTGAGTTTTCAGTGTATTTTTTCTAAAACTTGCTCTGAAATATGTATGGCAGAATTCTCTTGATCCATGCCTTGTTTTCTGTTTGGGCTTTTTTTTCCTCATCTAGAGCCTTTTCATTAATAATCAGTTAAGGTGCCTGCTGTGGTAATGGTAGAACTCTCTCCCTATTTTTGTTTGTTTTGCAGTTGCAACTAAAAAGCCAAAAAGTGTGAAATGCTTGACCATACCAAGCATCATTGGGTATGTGTGAAACTTGCCTTAAACAAGTCAGTGAGGCTTAATAGGTACACATAGTGTCCATGCCTATCTCTGCTGAACCCCGTGGCAAGTGTTTTAAGACCTATTCTGGTACAAATCTATTTTTTAGTAGTTTCTTTTGGCCTTTAGCAATGTAGCTGCTTCTGCAAATCCCTTTTCTTTTCTCCTGCAGTCCAGCCTCAATTAAATGCCTGTTTGGTGTTGATAGCCTTAGTAAAAGGGATGCTGCCATGATGAGAATCAGAGTCACGGTTTAACAGCATGTGGATAAACCCTCTTTATCCATTCAAAGCGAGGAGTCTTGGGATTAATATCAGTGAAATTCTGGGATTTGGGGAAAAAAAAACATTGAGTGCTTACTGCTAAGCTTGAGTGATCACTTGGTCTCTGGCAACATTCTTGCAAAGAATCTGAAGGATAACTGGGTTGATGCAACTTCAGATTGGTACCTGACAGGAGAACACAGATTTGGACTCCTAAGCACCAAATATATCTGACCCCCACCCCTGCAGTGGCTATTGTGGCCTGCATAGCAACAGTCAAGATAGTAGCTGTCAGGCTAATGAAATTATACTCTCCAGATGCAAAAGTCAAGTTTTTAAGACACGTTAATTGGTTTAAATGAGTTTTCCTTTTTTGATTTAACCTCCATTGGCAGTTCTGTGGTACTAAACGAGCTGCTTTCTGGTTTAAGTTCACAGTTTATCAACATACACTTAGGTGGATTAACATCTTGAGGTTGTTGTTGGGTTTGGAACAACTAACAATGTTTGCTGTTTGAAGGGAGTACTTGAAGAGAAGTCTAGTGTCTTCCTTTGTCTTTCCCCTCCAAAATAAGCTTCTAAGTGCATAAACTTTGTACAGTTTGACCTTCGGGGTTACAGTCAATTCTTGTCTTCTCTATTTCCCACAAACAGATTATCATGCTTTTTTGAGCTGGTGCCTGTGTGGTAAATGAAGATTTTTAGTTCACTATGAAACATCACTGGAAGTCAAGCAAAGCAACATTGGAAATAGTATTTAGATGTTCTTTCTTTCACCTCATCGGGAATGTGCAGGATGAGTGGAAAGGATGCTGTTTTGCTGCGTTAAGTTCTGTCTGATACCTTACAACACTGGCATTCTGTTCCCATTCAGTGTTGTGCCACACTGAGGTGGGGCTCAGTTCTGGGGTGTTCAGTGGTGGGCATCACAGCCATTCATAAGTGCAAGAGGCAGTGGGGAGTTCCAAGTCAAGTCTGAGTAACTTACTGCTGGAGTGGTTCAAGATCAGCTTAAACTTTTCTAAGCTTGATGCCACTGCTTGGTTTCTAAACAGCTACATAGTCAAAGCATATTTTTATTTCAGATAAATCCAATTCTGATTCAGCTGTTAAAAGGTGGGTGTACCTTTCCTACACAGAACGTGTGGCTCTGTAGCACCTATAAGCTAATTTGGAGGAAAGGCTGTAACTTCAGGTTGTGATCCCGGATTTCTGTGGTACCAGGATTTTTTTATTATCTAGAAAATGAAAACCTCTGACCCTGCAGGGGAAGTGAAACTTAACATTCATAAGAAGACCTCTTCTGCAAGAGTTGCTGCAGTGTAAGAAGGGTGTGTAGTGGTGGACCTCCTAGCTCCCCTGGACTACTACAGAGGCTCTATGAAAGAAAGAGCTGATATTGTAAACCACTGGGTAGCTGTGTGATGTTTGGGGAAGAAGTGCAAGCAGGGAGAACAAAATAGCAGGAGACTTCTTAAAGATGTAGTTTACTTATTTCACTACTGTTAGTGAGAGGTTGAGATCTGAACTGTTAGTAAAATTGGCATGGCCTGTAGTCCTTTATATGATGGATGTCTCTTTCTTAGGAGGACCCAAACCTGATTGTGAAAAAAGTGAGATGCTGGGAAAGGGAAACTGGAGGAAGGCAGGAGCTTAGTCTTTGAGTAACTTCCTGAGTGTTCAGTCACTTATGGTCACCTTCTGTGCTTGCACTGAAATAGTGTCAAAAGTGGCTGCACCTTTCCAGTGAGCCCACATAAGTTGAGTCATTCTCAACAGCTCTTAGGTCAGCCTAGCTTCCTTCATCATCTGCAACCAGAGCAAGACCTGTCTCAGAGGATGTAAAATTCACTGCTGTCCTGGTTACTCCTACAGAACCTCTAGAATGTTTGTTCCTTCTCTCACCTGGCACCAGCACAATAAAGCAAGCACTGAGATATTGTTTTTTGTACTCAGTAAGGAGCCATGCATTGTTCATACATGTTTTTATCAGGTACTGACTCTTGCAATAAACAATTGTTGAAACATCTCATGGCTTTTTCAGGCATCCGTTGAAAAACAAAATGTTGATAAGTGTTAGCTGTTCAGTCATAAATGTTATCAAAGAATAAACTGTGGATTCTTCAGAGTGTCTGCTTGGCTTTTTGTTGCACTTGTGCTAAGACTATAGTGGTCTAAGTCATAGGAAGAAACTTACGAGAATCCTAGAATGGTTGGGTTGAAAAGGATTTAGAAGTCTACAGAGTTCCGGATGCCTGCTGTACAGAGACAGGTTGCCCCACCAGGTCAGGCTGCCCAGGGCCCCATCTAGCCTGGCCTTGAGTACCTCTAGAGGTGGAGCAGCACCTCCAGGGATGGGGCATGCACAGGCTCTCAGGGCAGCCTGTTCCAGTGCCTCACCACCCTCTGAGTAATTTCTTCTGCATGCCAAGTCTAAGTCACCCCTCTATTAGTTTAAGACCTTAGTCCCTCATCACTGTTAGACCATGTAAAAAGTCATTCTCCCTCATCTTCATAAGCACCTGTCAGGTATTGGAATGCCGCAATGAAGTCTCTTCAGAGCCTTCTCTTCTCCAGGCTGAATAAGCCCAGCTCGCTCAGCCTTTCCTCATAGCAGAGATGCTCCAGTCCTCTAATATCTTTGTGGCCCTTCTCTGGACCCCTTCCGGCAGCTGCAAACTTGCCTTGTGCTTGGGTCCCTAGTGTTGGGTGCAGTCCTCCCATCTATTGATGCAGCCCAGGATACTGTTGGCTTGTATACAGTTTTTCAACCAGGGCTGCTCTGAGTTTCTGCTGAAGCTTTTCTAAACTCCTGGAGGGTTTCTGTCTTATGTGGATGCTCTGGTGGACCATGAGTTGGGAATTGCTTCTGAAGCCTTCATACACACAGTTGCATGAAAATAAAAGAGGAAAATAAAGGTTCTTGTTCTGCTTTCCTTTGTGCACGTCTGTCTGTTGCTCCTTAAAATGTGCAGACTCTGGCCAGCAGAGGAAGGTAAGCTAGCTCTGGCCTGGTTCCCCTCCTCTTCTTCAAAGTGTCAGTGATGATGACAAGGACTGCAGTACTTCCAACCTGTGTGTAAGTCCATGCACTGAAAACCATTCAGTTTGCATCCTAGGGTCACTGCCATACCACCAAAAAAAACCACAGTGGAAGCAATGAGAAGATTAATCTGTGTGAATTTGATAGTGCGAAACACAGAGCAGTGCTCTTGTCTTGTGTTCAACCAACTCTGACAGCTCTTGTTCAGACTCACAGGTTATGAAATGTTGTCTTGACTTACGGTGATGGCATGTTCCTATTCTTTCTCATATATCTCTGTATAGGTATACGTAGGTTGCTCTGAAAGTGATACCTCCTATTTAATTCCATGGAAACGACAACAAATACAAAGAGAACAATAACGCTGTTTGGTAGGACAAATTCTCAGCTACAAAATGTTGTTTTTCAACACAGTCGCCATCACTAGCTGTGCATTTTCATCAGTGGTGAACAAAAGCCTGCGTGCTGTGCTCATAAAAATCTATACCAGCAGATACGGTGTGCTATCACTACTGCTGAAACACACCCACCACCCACTGCCTCACTGTGCTCACGTCCACTGTTTGTCCTAAATCAACGTTCAGTGAGCAGTGATGAATGTCGGTGAGTACAGTTATTTCCTCACAGAGCAATGCAGATCACACCTCAGCTTTATCCACACGTCCACGTCAGACACTATTTTGTCAGAGTGGCCCTCTGTTGCCATCTGTAACATGGCAACAAAATGCAATGGGATGCTGGTGGGAAGGTTCAAATTCAACTGCATACCACCAATATCTGCCTCTGACATTATCTGCCATCATCATAAAATAGGAGGCATTACTTTCAGAGCAGCTCTTGTATTTTGTTCATTGTTTACTATGGAACTAGTATTGATGGAGAGAAACACTTTGAGGTAAAATTGTTTGTAGTTCCCTATCAGTGTGTACATTTTTTAAATACACTGTTTGTTTACCTCAGTGTGATGGAATGAACCAATAAATAGATTTAAAAGGACTCCTTTACAAAGAATTCAATGTTTCATTTTTTGTCACCTTCACCACTGAAATGTGATGTGTGCACTTTCTTTACTAGGCAGCCTATTACCCTACTGCAGAAACTTTTTTCCTGTAAAAGTTTATTCTATTGCTGATTTAACCGAGTATCAGCTGGCTGCTGCCATGGTTAACTGCTACAACCTGAAAGCAAAGGCTGTAGCTGTGGCAAGGCTCTGAGGGCTGGCGATGGTGGGACAGGGATGGCAGCAACTTGCTTAGAATGGGAGAGCTGCTTAGTGAGTAATCAATTTCTGCTTGCCACATCCCTGTCTCAAACTGGGGCTGCCTGCCTTACCTCCTGGCTATTACAGGTGCTGAAGAGCTTTTTAGTTGTCTGTACATAGTCTAGGAGCCTGGAAGCCAGTTAATTCTTGTTAAGTCAATTAGCATTTGAGTGGAAATGAGTCTAAATGCTGATCTTTACAGTGCATGCCAGTCTTCTGAAACTTGTTTGGATTTAGCTGATAACATCTCAAGAGAACTGGCACATTGCATGGGGTTCCTTTCAGCTGGAACGTGGCCCAGCACGAGGCTGGGCTTACAAGATGACTGCTACCTGGCACTGTCTGCCCTCCACCTCCACAAAACCTGTAGGGATGGTGACCTTCACTTGCCCATTTCTTAACCTGCTACAAGAACATCCTGGTGCTGGGGATGAAATGCCAGTTCTGAGTCATAGGTGTCTTCCCATAAACTCTGTTAATGCACTACCATGGCAATCTCCCAGAAAAGAGGAACGTGAACATGTATTAAGAAATGTTTTATTGTAGAGATTACAAAAAATGTACCTTAATCTTGGTGGTTTTTTGTTTTTTTTTTTAAATACAATGGCATTTCTGTATTTTTTTTCATAACATCAGCTATCTTTACTCTTGACTGTAGTATGTTAGAAGCTAGTCTCGTCCTGCTGACCACTGTGCACTCCCAGTGTGCTGCTTCTGGACCTCAGCCATGTAAGCCAAAGTCACAGAACTGCTCTGAGGTTTCAGACTTGAAGGACAAGACGAAAATAATGGAGAACATGGCTGTTCCACTGCTTTTCCCTTTTAAATTGGTTGATGTGCGTGGAAACACACCTCTCATTTCTGCCCTGTTCTTGTCCGTCTGCACTATTGCTAAGTACCTAGAATGAAAAGATGTTCACAACACTGATAGTGACCTACAGCCAGTGCACATCACTCTGCATGATGATGTACTGCAGAAGTAACAAGGCAAACTTCTTTGTACTGGGTGAGCTCAGTGGCAGACAGTGCGGCATGCTGTGAGGTGAAGACGTAGATTAGATGCTTCTTGTAATTAAGCTAACTGTAGGGGCAGTTGCTTGGCAGACCTTCCACCTCCTCAAAGAACTGATCGAGACTAAAAAATGTGTTAGATGGTACAGTTTCTGTCACTTGGTTGGAATCTGAAAAGAACCAGTGCTTGAACGTTGTTTGATGGCCACAATGCTGTAAAGAACAACAAAAACACAGGTTACTAGAGAGCTACCACGCTACCTTCTCAAGACAACTGTTGACTGCTGTTGAGCCTTTAATTTCTCTTTGAAAGAAGCACCTGAGGGATGCTCAAAGTTACTATTTTTGATCACAATGAGCAAGTAATCTGTAATGGATTTAAAATATGTATATTTTTTAATTTGGGTAGGATTATTCCCTCACTCTGCTTGCTCTTGTTTTCTCATTGTCTAGCTCTACATTTGTGAAAAGGCTTTGTCCCATGGGATTATTAGCTCTTAAACTCTGCCAAATATTTCTCCTACAGCAATTCACATTACGTAAAACAAAAAGGAGGTGGAAAACAGTGGCTGAATCACTTGCAGGTCAGATTCAGTGAACTTTCCCAAGTGCTTGTCATCCCACTTCCACTGAATTTTTGTTTTTCTTTTTTCAGTATTTTTGCAATTTTCTTTTGAAACAACAATTAAAAAAAAAATTCCTTTTCCAATCAGTATTGTGCACTTAAGACCTAGAATCATGAAGCGAGTAGAAGACATAGTGTGCCCCTTTGGGGAAAGCAATTCCTGTTCCCTACCTTAAAGGGAGGAGACTCAGGCAGCCAGCCAGGAAAGACAGAACAAAGCAGAAGCCGCTGTACCAGTTCAGCGTGCTTTGGTAAATCTTGTTGTAGGCTGTGGATGTCACTACTCCCGTGGTGACTAAGGACAGCTGCAGCAGGACAAACACCTTACCTGCAAAACAGCAATGTTGTTTGTTATCTGGGAGAAAAAAGCCTGCTGTGCCAGCTCCCTGCGACATCCAAGTGAATCATCAAAACCACTGCACAGAGAAGTGAAGTGGTCATGGCTTAGCAGGGGCCAGATTGCACGAACTTACATCTGCTACTGCTCTGGAGCAGGGTTAAGAAGCTCTTCCTTAAAGCACAGGACAAAGCTGCCTGCTTAAGCAGTCTAGATTTTAGTTTGCAATGAAAAATTGCAACCTCAATTGCAACTGGAAACAAGTGCTCGTTTCCATATGGTATGAAAAGGCAGTGTATTCAGGACAAGAGAGATCTTAATCAGCTCCTGCCATCGGCCAGAAGGCTCATCCATTGGGCTGAAATGTAATAATACATAAAATGGAGAACTGTGTGTGACTGTGATGTGTAGTGAGGAGGAAACTGAGTCCCCTTTGGAGCTGCTTGAGGGCAGCCATTCTCAGTGAAATGCACCATTCTGTTTCTGTTGTGGTAAGTGGAGGAAGAGGAGCAGTCTGATCCTCCCGGGATGCACGAAGCAGGAGCACATTCAGGGCCTTATGCCAAGCCTGTGCCTGTGCAGCCTCCTTTTCCTGTGTGGCACCAGTGGCCGTCACCTGAAGAAACAACGCGGTAACCAGAGTGATTTGTGCTCCTAGGAGTTTGGAGCGCTGTGGTCATACGGCAGAAGGGAAAATAATGAATATGTGTGACTATGGGCTGTGTTTTGAGGATGCAGTCACAGGCCTGAGGTGTGTGTGTGTGCATGACCACGCCACTGGTGTCTGAAGCCAAGTCACTGGGGTGAAGATGGTAGCAGCCAGTATGGTGTGGTAAAATACATACGTTGCACTATTTTCTAATATAATGTTAGCAGAAAAATTAGGAATAGCTTCTTCTGTCATTTTCTTATGTAAAAGCTGTCCTTTGTTTGTTAATTCATGTTCTGAAGGAATCGATTGACAAGAAATGTTTGGAGACTTATTTAGAGACTGTAACTGAAAAAAAGATGAAAGAAATCCATCATTCCCAAAACTAGAAGAAGGCAAATATAAACTCTGAGTATCACTGAGCTTCAGGCCAGCGTGTTTCCCCTCTGTTTCCCCTGGAGCATTTGTTTTTGAACAGTACTTCAGATATTATCTTCCCCGCCTTTCAGCTGCACACTGATAGTAATCTGTTGAAATGTGTACTGAAAATTCTGTGGATAAATGATGAAGCAGTGGGGGAGGAGAAGCTTGGACATGGCAGGCTTGTTCTGCAAGTTTCTCTGCTCCTCCCTTCCTTTTTGTGGTACCAGCTGTTATTATGCAATGCACAGATTGCAGTGAAAACTTGCCAAACAGAGGGATTTGACAGTTTTTTTGATTGGTGGGGCAACTGAAATGCTTACCATAGGATGATCCTTTAATGTGCTTGGACAACATGGACCTGATGGTTGGTAAGGGGATGAGGGCAAAGAGCATCACTGCTCGAGCTGCAAAACAGTGAATACATATGGTTATTATCAGTACCTGCTTCCTGTCTCACAGCATCCACTGCTTTTGAAGACTGCATGCCTCTGGCATGGGCAGGGCCTTTGCTTCGCCTTGTCATGTACCCTCAGCCTCCAAAAGTGGTTAAAATCTGCAAGAGGAATGCAGGCCTTTGCTTCATGCAGGTGGCAGTGGATAAGCCACCAACTGCTCCAGCTGGCAGAGGCACTTTGCCTGAGCCAGCCGTGATCTCTTGGATTTGACCTCTGGTTCCAGTGTATACATATAGCATTCTCCTTGTGGCAGTGAGCTGGACAATCCAGGTCTAGCCATTGGAGAAAGCACCCTATGCTACCCAGCCTGGACAGTAACACTGCTTTTTCTCCTGTGCACTGCTTCTGGCTTGGCCTGAGTGAAGACCTGTCCACCTTTAGCAAACTAAGCTGTTTCTCCAACACCTTAGTATGCATCTTGCAAACCCATTATCAGCACTCATTGGTGATGGACTTAGTACTAGACAAGCATTTTTAAAACCATAATTTTATGTCTTTTTTTCCTCTAATTGCCTAGTGGGTGAACAAAATCTGGTAAAAATTTAGCTCAGTTTTTGGCGTGGTACAGAAATAATATCCTACCATCTTTCCTCTTAGAATAAATTTGTTTGATTTTCAATTTCTCCTTTCTTGTAGAGGCAGACAGAAAAAATTCTTCAGGCCATTTCTCTCGGATCTTTTCCTCACTTTAAGAAAAAAGATCCCAAAGCTGTGCAAGAAAGCCATGCTCTGTTAGTCAGGTATGAGTCACCCACTTCACTGTCATCAGGGATACTTTCTTGGCTTTTGGTTTCCTGTTTTCCTGGACAAGCTGCTTACCCAAAATAAACTTGCCCCAAATTTTATTACCTGTCCCTTAGTCATTTATATACAGTGTAAGATTTGTATGGTAAATTGCCATAATCTTTTATTTGCTAAAGCAGCTCCAGTTTTTCGTATAAACTCTCTCATCAGTCATAAAAACCTTAATGTAATAAAAATAAATGACATATTAAGGAGATCACTTAGCAGGAAATCTTTCACAATTATCTTCCATCATAGGCTTAAGCCTTATGCCTTGAGAAACAAGTGCTTCACATTATTGGAACAGTGTTGTCTGACTGGTAGTGGTAGCCTGCAACAGTTCCTGCCCTACCACATTGTGAGCATTTTTCTTCCATTCAGATCTGGACTATGACCAAGTGACACACAGATTTCAAGTTAACTAGCTTAAACTGAGCATAGACATGAGCATGTTCTTTCTCTGGATATTGATGTATGCTGCACAAGAGAGGTGTGGGGAGAGGGCACTTGTGGAAGCTTAACTCACCTATGTAGAACAAGAAAGTCCACCGCACGAAAGCCATGATGAGGATGCCAGCACTGAATGACACCACTCCGATCATGATCATGGTGATGTCCTTAAAGTACTTGGAGAACACAAGTACCCCCAAGAAGCTGGTGATGAAAATCATGTACCCAACAGCGTTGCCGTGGCCAATCTCCACGGCACTCCAACTCAAAGGCTTCCTGATCAAGAAGAGTGGAAGTACATTCATTGCTCCAACTACAGCAAGATCATAGAGGATCGCTGCCACAAAAAGCATACTGATGATTAGTTTTGAGGGTGTTACTGGAGTTTGACTGCTGCTCTCTGAAGGCTGGGCACTGTCTGCTCCTCCTGTGTGAGCTGGTAGCTGGCTGCCAGCCTCCTCTACAGCCTTGGCTTTGTCTGGGCAGGAAGCTGCTGGCCTGGGGACCATCAGCACAAAAGCACTGTAAAGGAGACAGAAAGCATAGCAGGCAGTGCTGCAACTCACCAGCACAGTGCCCTCTCGATAGTGATAGCTGAAGCCAACAAAGAGGTAGCCGGATGCCATGCTTCCCAGAAAGCCCGCAAGGCCATACACCATCTCAATAATGATGAGCCGCAGAGACCTCCTGCTCTCAGAGGAGCCCAGAGATCCCAGAGCCATGATGCCTGCCCAGAATGTAGTGAAGCCGCCTGTCAGCCCATTGATGGCTGCAGCCCCATACATCACCTCAATTGGCCAGTCCAGCAGAATCAGCAGAAGCAGGAGAGATTTGGAGCCCAAATAGCCAAGAAGCGAGACACAGATGGGGATCTTCCGATGCACCTTGTCCCCCAGCATGGACAAGCCATAGGCTGACACCAGTGGACTGAGACCCAGGACGAGGTTGTAGATGATATAAAAATTAGAGACAGCTTTCTGCTGAGCATCTTCCAGTACATGGGAAGGGACAGTTGAATTGGTCTGGTTGTAGAAGCTCTTCACCACCAGCAGCAGCGCTGTGTCGTAGAAGGCACTGGCCACCTGGGAGCCTGCGACCACCGGCTCAACCCATGTTCTCATTGCCATCATCCCTACCATGGTGCAGACGGCCACCTCTAATCAGGGAGAGAGGAGAGCTGTTTTCCAAGAGATGTGCTGGAGGAAGTAGCGTTCTCAGAAGTCCTGCTCTGGATACATGCTTGAAGTGGAGCGGTGGAGGGAAAATAAAAGGTCTGCCAGTTTGCACAGAATCGGAGTTGTGCAAGAGGCAATCTGGCTGGGAGGATGTTTGCACCTCACTTTGGTATGTATGTGTGCATTCGCATGCACATCCCTGTGCTGCTCTGACCTCTGGCTCAGGCAGCAGAGGCTTTTGTACGGAGACTCCCTGCACTCACTGGCTGCTGCTGCTCTTCCTGGTGCAGCTTCAATAAAGATCATATGACCTGGGGGGAATTTCTGTCACCCACTTTAGGAAGTGAAAATGGCCATGTAGTTGCTGCTTTTCTTCTTTCTCTTTTGGCATCCTTCACAAGCCACAAGGCTCTCAGGGAAATGATGCTCATGCCTGACGGCAGGGATAAGGAGAAGGCTGAGTGCTGAGTGCTTGTCTTGCCAGGTGTTTCATGAATTCCTCTTCGCTCCATTCCTTTCCTTTTTATCCACACAAATGTGATGCTGGCTCTGTGGCTCTCAGCTGCTCCCCTTTGCCCTGTTGCAACATCATGCCTCTGATGTCACTGTTGTTTCAATAAAACAAGCAGGAAATTACACTAAAAAGAAAAAAGGAAAAGAGAAAATCTTTATTTTTCACAACCTGCCTCCCAGTTCTTGTGCTGTATCCTTGGACTTTAAAATATGGGAATTTTCAAAAGGAGGAGGAAATTCCCAATGCTACCAAGGTATTGGTGATGGCCACACAGCTGCCATCCAAGATTTCCATTCTGTGCGTTGGCATGGACTCTCAGCTTGCAGCCAGCCATACACTTTGCTGCTGCCCCACGCTCTGGGTCTGCAGGAAACACTCAGGGGATGCTTGGCAGCTTTAGAAACACTAAGTGAAATGATAATGATCTCATCCTGTGCTGGCTGAGTGATTCATAACAGGCAGAGTAGCAGTCTGCTCTGGGAAGATTCACAGTGATGGCTTAAAAAATAAATTAATGATTAATTGCACACACCACATTAAAATCCCCATCTGCTGCACTCTGTGTTGATTCAGGTGGCACTGACTCAGTGCCTGTGTACTCGTGGCTCAAGAGTGGCATTTTTTCACTCCTTTGTCCACTTGTGCAATACTTTTTGTTTTAGGTTTCTATTTGAGGAAAAAAATCCCAAGAACTAAGATAGAAAGGAATGGGGAATTGTCTGCTAGAATGATTTGCTGCTACCAGAGAATTATAACTTTTTTTTTTAAACAGACCAAAAGAGTTGTAGACAACTGCAGAATTCATTATGATTTGCTCCAAATGTTTGATTTATTTTTTATCAGATTTTCTGCAGAAGGTGTTTCTTTAGTTTTTCTTCCTTTCCTCCAAACACAGTAATACTTCCAGAGGATGGAAATTCCAGGCAGCCTTACTGAAAGCCCCACAGCAGCAGAATGGGACTGGTTCAGTCAATACATGCAACCAGAGTCATGGACATGTTTTGTTACAACCCAGGAGCCCCAAGTTTTCTTCCAGATATTGGAGGGAAAGAGAAATGCCTTCATCCCATTGTAGCTTTGATGTAGGACATTGGTTGTCTTGTCATGAAGAGGAATTCTATGAGCACAGGGCTGAAGAAGTTGCAGATCTGCTCAGTTCTTGAATGAGGGATGATTTCCCTCTGCACTTGGTGGTATGTACAGGCTGCCTGGCTTACTTGTCTAACACTCCTGACATTTAGGTGATACTGTGCCATGCTCAGTGCTATTCAAGCCCAAAGAGCTAATGAGCTGTGCTAAATGCCATTAGTGATCTCATGAATTGCATATGTATTTCCAGGATATTCTGAGTGCTCGTTCTCATTAAAGTGTTTTTAAAGCTAATTCTCTTAGAAGGGTATAATTTTATGTCAGCAACTGCAGTACAATTATAACACAAGTTTAACTTAGGCTGTGTAACATATCCTACTGAAAAACGCTCTGTGTGAATACTACATTCATCTGATCCTACAAAGACTTCAAGATTTCCATTCTCCACAGTCAGCTTTTCCACAGGGCTCAGTTCTCATTTTACTGATATTTAAGGGGTCAATTATGTGTCCTCTAGAATTTAATATTTGCGCACAATTAGCACGAAGAATCCTACAGGGCTGTAAAAGAGTGGCTCTTGACATTTAAAAACACGCACCTACGGAATGATTGAGGTTAGCTCCAAGGCAAAAATTCATTGCTGTAGACTGCTGAAACCCAGTGGTTAAAGACAACCCCCCTTGAGCCCTTGGGCCTGGGGACCCTGAAGCGAGGTCAGCACCAGCTCTTCTTCATGGAGAGGTGGTGCACTGACACATAGTGAAGTGAGGAAGGACCAGGATTGTACCCACAGTACGGTGAGAGAGACCCAGCAGGGTTCCTCCATGGAGGAAGCTGGCAGTTGTCATGCTTTCACCCTGAGAAGTTACAGTTCCACACATTTTTATCATTTCAGCTGTCTCCTTAACCTGGTCAGAGTCTCTCCTGTGGGATTCTCTCCCCTCAGGACGGACAAAACCCAGCACCCTTTACCTGTGCTTTTTGTTGAGTCAGCTGCGTTTTAATCTAGCTCAAGGAATTTAGGTGATTTAGTGCTGAGACCTGACTGTATTTCTTAACATAAATCCTTTGCATGAAGGTAGGAAAAAAGGCTCCTGGTGGTATCCAGTGCTTGCTTAATCAGCTGGACTGCAGAACAAATCCTGCTGTACTTCTCAGATAAGGCCCAGATAATCCTTGAGCTAAATGCTTTTTTTGTGTGTGCACATTCTATTTTTTATTAATATTCACCTCTTCTTTTAAATTATTGTCAGTCTATACGGGCTTGGCACAAAGCACTGCAATTCAAGAGTGTATAGGCAGGAATGAACTTAATATAAATGTTTGAATTGGGAGGGACTTTTAAAGACCAACTAGTCCAACTCCCCTGCAGTGAACATGGACACCAACAGCTCCATCAGGTGCTCAAAGCCTGGTCCAGCTTGACTTTGAGTGTCTCCATGGATAGGGCATGAAACAGCTCTCTGTGTAACCTGTGCCAGAGCCTTGCCACCTATATTGTAAAAAACCTTCCTTATACCCAAATTTAAATCTCCCCTCCTTCAGTTTGAAACCATTTCCCCTTATCACATCACATCAGACCCCATTAAACGGTCTGTCTCCTTCTTTCATGTAGCCCCCCTTTACATACACAAAGGCTGCTGCCAGATCTCTCTGGAGCCTTCTGTTCTTCAGACTGAACACCCCCAGCTCTCAACCTGTCCTTGTAGGAGAGGTGTTCCGTCCCTTGGATCATTTCTCTGCCCCTCCTCTGGACATGCTCCAACAGCTCCATGTCCCTTCTGAACCGAGGACTCCACATCTGGATGCAGTGCTCCAGGTGAGGTCTCTCCTGTGCAGAGAAAAGGGGAAGGATCACCTCCCTTATCCTGCTGGCCACCCTGCTTTTGATGAAACCCAAGATGATCGGCTTTCTGGGCTGTGAAGGGACGCTGCTGGTTCAAGTCCAGCTTCCCATGCACCGCAGCTGAGTAGTGGGATGAAATGAATTATCCCATAATGGCAGCTTGGGTTTACTTGTTGAATGGAGTGAGGACAGACAGTTTAGAAAGATGAAATAAGTACAGCAAAAAGATGACTATTAAAAAAGTTCAATGCTGGATACAGCACAGACAATAATCTGTAAAAACTGAGTTCAAAATAAAAAACTGCCCTCCTCCCCCACGTGCTCTCCAAAGATATATTCAGAAATTATTTTGGTTATATAATTTACGTGTTTTCTTTCTTTCTTTTTTTATTTTTTATTTTTAAATGTATGTTTAGAAATATTTACAGCTGTGGTGAGTGGGTACTGAAAAGCCTACAAGCATTCTTTAAAAAAGAAAGAGATGTCTGAGCAAAGACATTCGGAGTAACTAAAATCTCAGTAGAAGTGTGTGTGTGCACATTTGACTTTGAGTCTATGAGACTGGGGAGCAAAGTGTGGACATGAACTAGAGAAAGGCTTTATGCAGTGCCATTGAGGAACGCAGAATAAAGAAGGAAAAAGAAGCAGCAAGCTTCACCTCCATCCTTGTGGAGTGAGGAGAAAAGAAGAAAAGTAGTGCAAGGAAAAGAGGACCACTAATTATTCTGGCTGTGAAGGCAAAGCTTGGCCTTAGATGTGAAAGAGAAGAGAAAGGTTGGGGAAGAGGCTGGATGGGAGCACTGTGATCCTTTCTGTGACCATGATCTGGATGACTATCTCAAGAAAGCAGGTCAAGGAAGAGGGAAAGGGTGGTGAGTGGGGATGCGCCAGCTTTAGTAACATTCCAGGTTCTGGAATGTCATCTGAGCTGCTCAGCTAAGGTGGGGCCTTTCCTGGACCTTTGCTAGGTAGCTCAGCCCTAGCCAGGGGCAATTGCATTGAACAAGAACCTCTCCAGACACACAGCTCAGTGGGATCCAGAGGAGGCCTTGGGACAGTGGAGAGGAAAAGGCCTGAATCCATCCAGTTTCCAGAGTGAGAGGTGAAGGCAACCAAGAATACTGTGAATGCTTGAAGACACAGACTGTGTTAACTGCTGTGATAACTGTTAGTGCTCGTTTAACTTTCCTCTTTTGAGGAGAAAAGACAGAAATTTTCTGTCAAGTTTTTTTTCTTGTGCAAGACAACCTTGCGTGGAAATCCAGCCGTTTTCACCCTATAAATCTCAGGTTAGTGCTGCTCATGGCCAAGTTCACTTCTCAAAGGGGGCGAAGGGTGGGGTGAGGCCACCACTGAAGGCCCTCCCAGTGTTCATGGTGGGCAAGTCCTAACTGCTGCCGTGAAGTCTCTGTGCACTCTGTTGGGCTAGATCCTCAACAGAGAAGTTGGCAAGAAAGATTGACTATGGTTTTAGTCACAGTGTGTTTACATTTCCCAGGGAATGCAGAGCTGCAGATGCTGCGGCACACTGGTGACACTTAGGAGCTCTGCCGCCTTCTTTCCCATGTGGCAGCTCTTCCAGCTGGACTTCTGCAGCTCAAAATCAAGCCAAAACAAATGTACAAATCCAACGCTTGAGTAGAAGTTCTCAAACTTCTTCCTGGACTATAGACCTCCAACTGCTTGGGGCTGGGCAGATCCTCCATGACACTCAGCGAGTATCCCATGAAGGCTGTTGGCTGCTGCCCTGCACAGCCCGAGGTGGTTTCAGGGTGGCATCACTTGTGTGTCTCTGCCTGTCTCACTGCAATGGGTGAGGACTTCCAGGTGACCTTCCATCACGAGAAGAGATATCCCTGTTTGTTAGCAGGTGCTGCAGCCACTCCTAGATAATCACCTATCCTGCAGCCTGGAGGCTGGGTACTTGTTTGTGTCTGGGAGAGTGGAAAGGTCCCTGGGAGCATGGTGGCATGATGGAGCCCTCCCCACACTGGAGGTACTCTTGCATGACGGTGTATGGCAGGTTATAGGGTACTGCCCCACTGCAGGAGAAGGGTGTGGTAATTTGCACTCCATCCTCAGTGCAAGCAGGAATCACCCATCAGCAGGGCTGCCCCAGATCAGCTGATCCAGAGAAAGCACACATAGATATGGCAAGGTGGATCTCATTGTGTGCTGCCTGGGAGTGCGCATCCTCCTAGATGGACAACAACAGAGGGGGAGAGTTACAAACAGGCTTGTTAGATATGAACTGATGGGGTTCCAGTATGTGTGTGAAAATACATTACTGGGACTAGAATTTGGGAAAAATCTGAGGAAGTTTTTGGAATTGAATAATGGGATGATGGGTAAGATGTACGAGGGATACAAGAAAATATGGGCAGCTTTCCAGCAGTATTTCTGCTGCTAACTTTTCCCAAGCTGCAATTCTTCAATGTCTAGCAAGCATGAACAAATATATACACAGGATTAAATTTTAAGCTGTGTGGCAGGACAGCTGCTCTGAATGGCATTTGCTGTTCCTTTTTTTCCTCATTTCAGCTCTCTGGGTCACTCAAAACCTAATCAAGATAGACTTTGGATATTATGGCCTGTTGTGTAACTACAGAACCACTAGTCAAGAGCAGTGCTGCTGCTACTTACTGCAAAACTGCTTTTCCTGTTTTCCTGCGAGCTCTCTCACCTCCTGCTCTCTGCTCAGGAGCAGGGGAGGCATCCTCCCAGCCTTTTCAGTGCTGCACTGTGCAGTTTGGTCACAGGTTGAGTGCCCTGCCCTTGGACATCACCTCTGAGGTGCCTGTGGGAGCCACCAAGGACTCATGGGCAAGGTAGAGCAGGGCAAGGTGGGCAGATGGATGTGTAGGGGCAAGGCGAGAGTGATCTCTGATGTTTAAAAGCACAGTGATTTAGTATTTCTTAGGTGCAGGAAGGGGACGAGAGATTAAGAAAGCTCTGAAAAGTCAAGGCTTTTAGATACTGAAATGCTGTTTTGATCTGTTAGTGCTGAAGCATCTCAATAACAAATTCCTTGAAAACATCCTGCAAAGCTCAGGCAAGCTATATGGACTTATCTTCTCATTTGTAAGCTCAAAGAGCTTGCTATCAGTATATTAAGGAAGAATGCTACAATCCAGCTATTTCCTGACTCATAGAATCATAGAATCATAGAATCACCAAGGTTGGAAAAGACCTAAAAGATCACCCAGTCCAACCGTTCACCTATTCCCAATAGCTCCTACTAAACCATGTCCCTCAACACAACATCCAGCCTTTCCTTGAACACCCCCAGGCTCGGTGACTCCACCACCTCCCTGGGCATCCATTGCAGTGCCTGACCACCCTTTCTGAAAAGTAATACTTCCTCATGTCCAGCCTGAATCTCCCCTGCCGTAGCTTGAAGCCATTCCCCCTGGTCCTATCACTAATGACACGAGAGAAGAGGCCGACCCCCAGCTCACTGCAACCTCCCTTCAGGAAGTTATAGAGAGCAATGAGGTCTCCCCTGAGCTCCTCTTCTCCAGGCTGAACATTCCCAGCTCCTTCAGCCTCTCCTCATATGGCCTGTGCTCCAGACCCCTCACCAGCTTTGTTGCCCTCCTTTGAACACGTTCCAGGGCCTCAATATCTTTCTTGCAGTGAGGGGCCCAAAACTGGACACAGTACTCGAGGTGCGGCCTCACCAGTGCTGAATACAGGGGAACAATCACCTCTCTGCTCCTGCTTGCAACACTGTTTCTGATGCAAGCCAGGATGCCATTGGCCTTCTTGGCCACCTGGGCACACTGTCGGCTCATGTTCAGCCGAGCATCAATCAATACCCCCAGGTCCATTTCCTCTACGCCGTCCTCCAGCCACACCGCCCCAAGCCTGTAGCGTCGCCTGGGGTTGTTGTGGCCAAAGTGCAGGACCCGGCATTTGGCCTTGTTGAAACTCATCCCATTGGCTTCAGCCCAGCTCTCCAGCCTGTCCAGATCCCTCTGTAGGGCCTCGCTACCCCCAGGCAGATCCACACTTCCAGCCAATTTGGTGTCATCTGCGAATTTACTGAGGGTGCACTTGATGCCCTCATCGAGGTCATCAATAAAGATATTGAAGAGGACAGGCCCCAGCACCGACCCCTGGGGAACACCACTCACAACCGGTCGCCAGCTGGATTTGACTCCATTCACCACCACTCTCTGTGCCCGGCCCTCCAACCAGCTCCTTACCCAGCCAAGAGTGTATCCATCCAAGCCTCTGGCTGCCAGCTTCTGCAGGAGAATGCTGTGGGAGACAGTGTCAAAGGCTTTGCTGAAGTCTAGGTAGACCACATCAACAGCCTTTCCCTCATCCACCAGATGGGTCACTAGATCATAGAAGGAGATCAGGTTGGTCAAACAGGACCTGCCCTTCACGAACCCATGCTGGCTAGGCCTGATCCCCCGGTCACCCCACACATGCCGCATGATCTCCCTCAAGACAATCTGCTCCATAACCTTCCCTGGCACCGAGGTCAGGCTAACAGGCCTGTAGTTCCCCGGATCCTCCTTACGACCTTTCTTGTAAATGGGAGTCACATTGGCAAGCCTCCAGCCTTCTGGGACCTCACCAGTCAACAAGGAGCACTGACAGATGATGGAAAGCGGCTCGGCTCTCACCTCCGCCAGTTCCCTCAGCACTCTCGGGTGGATCTCATCTGGCCCCATCGACTTGTGGCAGTCCAGTTGGAGCAGTAGGTCTCTGACTGTTTCCTCCAGAATCACAGGGGGGTTAGTGTGCTCCCCAGCCGAGATTACCAGGTCAGAGAGAGGAGTATCCTGAGGATAACTGGTCTGACTTTTAAAGACAGACGTAAAGAAGGCATTCAGAACCTCTGCCTTTTCCTTATCCTCAGAAACTCCCTTTTCTTGAAGGCTGACTCAGCAAGCAGAGGCCAGAGGTCACTGGGGCTAATCCCCTTCCTGCACCACTGTTACCCAGGCCTGGCAGAGTCTGAGACAAGTGCTGTAGCTGCCAGATTTTTGTCTGCTTCCCTAGGAGCTTGGCTAAGTATGCTTCTTGCCACACAGCGTCCAATGCTGCTCAGAAATGGCCTGAGATAGCTTTCAGCTGGCTTCAGAAACGGCTCCCTATGTGAATAAATTCCTGTCAGCGAGATTTTTCCCCTATTTGTCTTTCTGTTTTCCACTGTTTATAACTCTGCCTTCTGACCTGCCTTACTTAATCTCTGTTCCTGCCAAAAATCTCCACTTTCTTTATACAGAAAGTATCATGACTTTAAATTAAATTCCCCGTTGGAAACAACCCTCTCAAACTTATATAAGCTCAGCGTCTCTGGAGCTCTGTGTGGCTGAAGGTTGGCACAGCTGTTTCCTCAAGCACATAGTCAAAGGAGAGCTGTAATCATGCTCTTTCTGGCACGAGTATTGCAACCAAGAGACTTTGTTTTATCCTGTTCTGTCCCAGTACCCACCCAAATGAACCCTAGAGGTGGTCAGTAAGAAGCTGTGGTGTGGGATAAGCTCTGACCAAAGGCCTTCTCCATCCCATGAGGTTGATGCAGAATAAGATCCCCATAAGATCTTGCTTCCTGGAAGCAGCTGTGTTTTGAGTGAAGACAGGATCATACTGAAATTAGGAGGGAACAGCAGAGGTGAGGAGGTGGGAGGGAGCAGAGAAGGGTGCTGCTGCTGCTGAAGTGTGTAGCCTCTGTGGCCTGGTGCTGCGCTGCAAAGCAATGCTCCTAGAGGAAAACAAGTGAGCAAGTGCCCTACTTTGCACCTTTCTCTCTTCACCCTAATGAAGCAGGGCTGAGTCTTCCTGTCTCCTCCACAGAAGGTGGAGTGTTACCTGAGGTGACAGGGTTGTTGGGAAAGTCAATTCCCACTGTATGCTGGGAAACTCCACATTTCTCTACAGGGCTGACACTTCACAGGTACTCACAAGCTCTTCCCTCCTTTCTAATGCTAGGTTATTTGCCTGTAAAGCCTTGCAGGAATGCTTCATCAGGATTATCTGTTTTGCTAGGACCTTCCCAGCTTGATATCTTTCAGTGGTGGCTGGAGGACATTGCTCAACTTAACACGTGGCAAACAGATGCTACAACAGGTAGTTACAGTTTAGTGGGCATAGTGGTGATGGATTGACAGTTGGACTAGGTTTTAGTGATCTTTCCCAACCTTAATGATTCTGTAATTAATGAAGTTCTTATTGGGGCTGCTTGAGGAAGGCTTGCTGGGTTGGTAACACAGGCGATGCCTTTGTGTGCTGGGCTCTGACATGTGCCAAAGCAGTGACTCTGCCTTTGCTTCCCTGTAGGCACCTTACAGAAGGACAGAGCCTCATGCCTTCCTCCATCCATCTGTGCAATCACTGTGCCTCATGTTTTGTCTGGGAGCATTTGTGCAGTGCTACTATAGGCTGAGCTGGCTCCCCACACCCACTGCATCCCACTCTCCAGAAGTCAGTACTGCTGCATGGTTCAAGGGCTGCTATTCAACAGCCCTCTGATATTCTTCACGGATTTTTCCCCTCTGACACTGCCCTGGGTGGGACTAAAGTGGAATTAAAACTCCCGGTGGTGCTCCAGCAACTGATGCTTATCATAAAAGCTGTCCTCCTTGAGACACAACTGATGAACCTATGGGTAAGGTGGCCAGTTAATCAGACTCAGCCAGAGCTAGCAGCAGACCCTGTGCTCAGGATGTTGTTTATTTTTTTCCCTGTTACTGCTTGGTCTATTGTTTTTTTATGTGTTTTTGCCATGGTGCAGTTGTGGCAAGGTGCTGGATATATGGGGATTCTCTTGAGCAGTGCAGGGCTGGACTGCCCAACCTCATCAATTCAGTAAGGTCACTGAAACTCACTTCTAGAGTTAAAAAGTCTGTGGTAATATTTGTCGCTCAGGTTCTGCCTAGTCCCATCCCTCCTCTGCATTAGCTTGTGGTGCCTGGCTTCCTGATACTGCATGCTCTACTTTTTTTTTGTGCACTGTTCCCACAAAGTTTGCTTTGTGTTCTTGCCTCTGTCTGGTCCAGATCTGAGGCAGAGATTGTGCCCCATAAACAATGGATTTTGCAGACCTTAAGTACTTACAAAAATACTCTTAAGATTGGTAAATGTCACTTTGGCCATGCAGTGGGGTGCTGGGAATTTTAGCTATCCTACGTGTTTCTTAGTGGACAAATATGAACAGCTGCCAACAGTGGAATTCAATGCCAAAATTCCCAAGCCACTGCCACCCACGGATGTGACAGTACTCATTTTGCAATCTCTAACCCTGCAGTATTTGCTAAAGGGAGAGGAAATCCACAGGGCTGCTCTCTGTCGGCATTTGGGTATTGTGCCTGGAAGGAGGAGGGCTCAGATGGAACAATGGGAGCAAACAGAAGGCTGTTCTGCCTTTCAGCAAGACTTGAACAGATGGGTGAGTTGAGTAGAGAGCCTAATGAGTTGGGTAGAACCTAATGAGTTTCAATAAGTCTATGGTCCTACATCAGGGGGGATTAAATGCACACATCAGTACAGGACAGGGAATGATCTCCTAGAGAGGAGCTCTGCGGTAGACAACATGGTGACCATGAGCCAGCAGCATGAACTTTTGGCCAGAAAGGCCATCGCCATCTTGGGGTACATTAAAAAGAGCATGTCCAGCAGGTTGAGGGAGGTGATCCTTCCTTTGTACTCTGCCCTGGGGAGGCCATCTCTGGAGCACTATGTCTGGGCAGGAACCAGGAATCTCCTAGAAAAAGTCCAGTGAAGGGCCACAAAAATAATTAGGGGCCTGGTGCATTTCCCATACAAGGAAAGTGTGAGAGGCCTGAGACTGTTTAGCCTGGAGAAGACTGAGAGGAGATTTTATCACTGCCACTAAATATCTAAAATGGTGGATGCCAAGAGGCTGGGGCCAGGCTCTTTTTGGTGGTGCCCAGTGACATGACGTGACACAATGGGCACAAGTGTAGGAAGTTTATTCTGAACACGAGGAAGAACTTCTTTACAGTGATGGCAACAGAGCACTGGCACAGGCTGCCCAGAGGGACTGTGGACTCCATCTTTGGGAATATTCAAGACCCACCTGGACAATGCCCTTTGCAACCTGCTTTATGGAACCTGCTTTAGCAGGAGGGACAGAGGAAATCTTCAGAGGTCCCTTCTGACCTCTACAGTCCTCTGATTCTACGAAACTGCTGCACAAGGGCCCACTGAGATCCCCATTGCTCTCAGCCCCCATAGGGCAACCAGGCTGTAACCAAACAATGGAATGCCCTCAGCACAAGGACACTGTGCACCTGCTCCCATCGCATCCCTACCACTGCTGGATAGAAACACAAAGCAGGCTTCTGTTTTAATGAGAAAATAATTATATACTTGCATTGTAGGCCTCACAGTCACTATAAAACAGAAGCAGGATAACATTGAAGTGGTTAACATACAGAAAGCCAGGTACTGTTGAAGCTGTTCGGTGAGTCATGATAAGGATGCCGCCTTCTGGTTGCCAAACCAAGTGATGTTTTTCTGTTTTCCTTCGAATGATGTCAGTATGGAGCGAGGTGAAGCCCAAACTGGCAGCCTTTAAAACAAACCATTCAGAAAACCTGCACTGTAACCCCGAACTGCTTATAATCACAAATGCTAATGCTTAACTATTTCTCAATACACAGTTTCATTAAAACCAGTCTTTGCCACAGGAAAGGATCTGAGCGCTTCTTTTGTGGAGACAAAGTTAACTCTGCAATAGTGCTCCTTGGTTGCGTTGGATATAGTTATATATAGATAGATATGTATTACTGGCGTATACTTATAAACACCTAAGCCTGGTAGCATGCAAATGAAATAACAGAGAGGCGAATGAGCTGCACAGCACCTGTGCTATCGCTGCACCGAGTGTGCACTGCTGACAAATGCCCATAATTTCTGGAAGAGAAGAACACTGCTGGCTGCAAAGTTTGGCTGCCCGAGTCCACACATGCCACTGCCATGGGGAGGAGAGCGGAAGCCCCAGTGCTCCTTTCCCACAACTGTGCCCCTTGTCGAGGGCAGTCTGGTTTGCGCTTCTAGGACCAAGGGGAAACAAAGCATGAGCAGATGGGTGGTCTTGAGATGGGTGACCAATGTCAGCCGGTGTGGGAGGAAAGCAGACCTCTATGTGGAGGGGAATACAGATATGCCCCCATTTTGGGGAGCATCGTCTGATGCGGGGCCCTCTGCTCAGGGCACCTCGTCTCACAGCAAACAGGTCAGCAGGGCCTTCGTGTGCTCCACGGCATGGAGGGAGACAATTCATACAGCTCATAGGTGCTACAGTTCCCTGAAAATGGGCCTCAAAATGTCCACAGGCATGCTGGGGGGAATTGTGGGGAGTAACATCGTTCAGTTTCAAGCGCTGTGTTGGTTGAAGAAAAGCACCAGGAGTGTGTTCACAGTATTGGTACTTATTAGAAGTGAGCTTGCTGCTCCAAGACAAAGCAGCGCAGCAGGCCAAGAAGCCAAGGAGAGGCTTGGGGGAGGACCAGCACTGTGGTTTTTAAAAAGAAGTCAAAATAATCATTGTTTGTCTATAAAAAAGGCAGAGCGTTTTATATAGAAAAAAGCTCAGCATTTTTTTGTTGTTGTTGCTGTTGCCTCCCAAACTTGTTCATTTCTGGTCCAGAAATTATGGTTCCCAGATCTAAAATACTCTTACTGTATTGCTTGTGTGAAAAGAGTAAACTCGCAGCCTCTATACTACATACAAATACAAAGCACAAGAATAAATACCACATTTCTTTTCCTAATTGTCAGCTTACAAAATTGGTCAATACTTTGCAATTGTGATTCATGCAAATACCATGTTGGGTCAAATTTTGATATCACAAATACTGCATTAACTCAGTGCCTTGTTTTTTTATATCCCCTTTCAGACAAAAAAAAAAGAAAAAAAAAAAGAAAAAAAAAAGAAAAAAAAAAACAAAATAAATATAAAAAAAAAAGGAATGGGAGAAAGAAAGATATGAGCACTCACCCCTACATCTGGTACACAGCCTTGGAGAAAACCCACACATGCACAGTGCCACACGTATCCTTGCACACGCGCCTCACGCACACACAGATGCACACGAACCCCTGGTGGCTGATCCCGGGCCAAAGCAACAAGCACGGGCCCTGTGGTCTGCTTGCAGCACTGCACGCTCTGGCTGGATGGAAAACGTCATGCTTCCCCCCTGCCTGCCCCCTCACTCCCTCCTGCCCCCAACTTCTTGTTGCCCGAAGGCTCCCACAAAGCACTCTTCTCCAAAGGCTTTTTATGTTGTACAAATATAGTGAAAGACGTAGCTCTCTTTCCTCTCTATCTCATACCTCTTCCTTGGCCAAAGTCTGGCTTAGTTCAATTATTGCCTTCTTTAAAAATTAAATGTCCTTTATTTGTATTCATTCCTCACTACCTTTCTGCTTCAAACTGTCCATCTCCATTGGCTATCCACGTACACCATTCTTCTTCCCCTCCCCACCATCAAAAAATAGTTGTCATCCGCTAGATACAGACTTCCTATTTAGAAACTTTGTTAGGTAAATATGATCTGAGAACCTGGAGCTCAGGTGATATTGCAAGCATACAGGATCCTAAAGCTAAGGTGACCATTTGGCTTAGCTCTCATCCCCATCTATTCCACTCCTGAATTGTGATGGCTTGTGTTTGCAACACAAGGGCTGTATTTACTGAGTCTGCTGGATTGTACATTTGCAACAGATGCTTCCCCGTTTATTTGTGGGTTTTTGTTTTTTTTTTTTCATTTAAACAGATAAATTACTAGATAAGGGGCGCAGACCCCCCCTCCAAAAAAAACAACCCCATTCCATTCCCAACCCCAAACCTTTCGGTCCCCTCAAACAAACAGCATCGGAGGGTGACGTCGTCATGCTGCAGGGGTGAGGCCGATGTGGGCACAGACCCCGAGGTGTGTCCCGGGACTCCCCGGCCCTGCAACCCTAGCATCATTTGGGAGGGGGAAGCAGGGGTGGGAGGAGGGGGTGTTTTCTGAGTGGGCTGTTCCTGTTGTTTTAGAGTTGCCGGGAGCTGGATTGTTTCTACGTCTGTGTGCATCATTGAGTTCATTGTGTATTTAATAAATATCGGATTAAAATGCTGCTTATTTTTTTTTCCTTTTTTTTTTTTTTTTTTTCCCCCCTTTTTTTTTTTAATTTTTTTTTTTTTTTTTTTTTTTTTTTCCTTTTTTTTTTTTTCTTTTGGTTCAGCAGGTGATGCTGCACAGCTACTCGTCCTCCTCTCGGTTGGCGTAAATGCCGGCCTCCCAGCGCAGCGCCAGCGCGCTCTTCCTGCGGTTCACCCTGGTGGCCTCCAGCACCTGGAGGGACAGAAGGAGAGGACATCCGTCACATCACTGGGCGAACAGGCATAAAAACTCCACACATCCAGCAGGTGTGTTATATGTAGAGAGGCATGTATGCATATGTATGTACACATGTAACAACACACATAGAAATATATCTATATTATATATATGCACAAACATATGCACGCATATAAAAGCGCACATATGGTATGCGCCTTATATATGGACACACGTGCATGCACAGAAACAATTATTTTAGGTGAGGAACAGTTTTAATACATGTGCAACAGACTTACTTAAAAAAATAATTCAGAGTGGACCAAAGGGTGCTAGCAATGGGGTGTGCACACAATGTGCTCCTCTGCAGATACAGAACAGTGTATGCCTGCCTGCACCAGTCGTCCTGCAGAAGTGCAGTTCTTAAGTTTAAAGAGCCAGTAAGAAAAAGAGAAAGAAATAAAAGGAGTAGAGAAGCCCAAACAACAATATATGACTGTTCCATCAGCTAATGGCTGCCCCCAGGTCCTATAGCCTCTAGCATGCTGCTCTGCACAAAAGTGGCCTTCTGAGATAAGGCTGTGCTATTTGATTCCTCTGCATAGAAGTCAGATGAGGTGATGACTTAAGTCTTGGATGGGGCAGAAATAAACAGCTGAAGTTTAAGAATTACAAAACTGAGTTGGAAGGGACCCATAAGGACCACGGGGTCCAAACCCTGCTCCACACAGCACTACACAAACCCGAACCGTGTGTGTGAGAGCAGTGCCCAAATGCTTCTTGAGCTCCGGTAGTACTACCCTGGGGAATTATGCCATGCCCACTGCCTTTCCCTAAGCTGTGGGAGTGGGAGCAAGGCTGAACAGTTTTTATTTTATCCACTAGAGGGCAAATGCACCCAGAAAACCAACGATTCATCTGAGGGAAAAAAGGAATCCATGAAGAAATCCGTCTGAGATATTAGCTGCAAGCAGTGCAGTGAAGCAATTGCAAGGCTGAGGGCTGGAGGTTTAAGCTACGTGCCTGGGGTGCTGAGTGCCCAAGCCATGCGAAGACAGTCCAAAACATGCCTCTGAACAGTGGAGAAATAAAACCACTTATCAGGGCATCGTCACTGTCAGAGTAAGAAATTAGAGAGGCTGGTCTATGGTTAGCAACAAAGGGTAAAAAAAAAAAGCATTGTGTTGGTTGTTTTTTTTTTTTCTTCAGATGGCAACAGGCAACTACTAGCAGACTACTGAGACCAGTGTAGAGTAACAATTAAGAAAAACTAAGAAAATTATTGTTTTCCCCACTAGATAAGGAAATTCAGATTTAAAAAAAAAAGCCAATGCAGCACAAATTTCCAACTGAAACTGACATTGTCACAGAGCAGTGATACATCCAAGAGACATCTCCTGAATTTGGTGTGGTTTATGGTAGCTGAAAATAAAAGGGATTTTACATAATTTACAACAATTTCTGATCACTGTCTTCCTTGCTGGAAATCATCCTGTTGCAATGGTCTTTGGTGGTGTTTGTAAAAAGCCATGACTTGGAAAACCTGAGGATTTTTCCTTCAGATCAGTCAGCAGAAAGCGAAGATGGATGCCAGGCTCAGCTCTGAGCCCAGATCCCCAGCCTAGTAGCTGGGACCACAGAACCACATGTACCCATAGTCGGGACCATCTGCTGCCACTGCTCTCTGACTGTACCTGGAGCACCACCAGAGATGGGGGGTGGGCTCCAAAGGGATCATAAGGTGGGCAATTGGCTCACACTTAGCCTAGTGGTCTGGGTTGATAACATCCATGAAAAAAGCAACACAGTATAAGTTGTTGTTGTTTGGGTAATGTGACCAGTAGGTGCATCAAAAGAGAGGATCTGGAGTGCAGGAACTGGAGTGAAGCAGAAATGTGTACCAAGTCGTAGGGCTGTAAAACTGCCCTGTAAAAACCTGCTGCACCAATCTTCTTGTTGCAGCTCTAGGTTCTGCTGAGAACATCAGAGGCTTTTCCTTGACAGATTTCAAGTGTTTTTGAGGATTTTGAGAAAAGGTCAAAACAGCTATCACCATCAAGTGGAAGATTAATTTGTTTACCCATCCTAGAGATGGAGACTGACCTGTCCTGCATTTTACTCTGACAGGCATAACAATATCTGCTCTCTCACTGGTAAAGAGAATAACGAGCAAAACACAGACATGCTTCAGTCCACAGCATAATCCCACCACCTGGGACTGAGTGAAACTGACTACTGTACAATACAAGCTAATTTTCACTGTACAGTGGCAGAAAACCAATGTGGAAGCAAACAGATTTTTCTGGAGCTTCATATATTACTAATTCTTCCCATTTGGACCTGGAAGAACTAAGAGCAACAGAAATAAGAAAATGCAGAGATTGGAGTGTCTACGTTCAGCCACCTCCATGCAGAAAGACACCTCCAGAGAAGCACATCAGGCAAAAAAGAAATAACAGAAAACTAAATGCTTTAACACACAGTTAGAGCTACTGAGTGATGAACTGCATCAGCTACTTCAGCACAAAGGTATTTTCTGTGCTGTGCCCACGCAGTGCTAGAACATACCTGGCCTCCAGCGAGCATATTGAGGAGCTGGCTGGTGGAATCAAAACATTCTTATCCAGAACAAGAAAGTAAGAGTACTACTGCTGCTGGTCAGTATTGTAGCATAAGCTGTGTGTCCTCTGCATCAGACCTAGTCTGCTGGCTTTTTATTTCATAAATCAAAAATTTTCAGCAGTCACCTTAAAAAACAATGTCAGAATTACCTGACCACAGTTACCAACTACAGTATGACTGGTATTTAGTAAAGTCAGGTTAATGCCAAGTATATCCAGTAACACTTAGACCTGTAAAAACAAAAGCAGCTGTTTTTAAGGATGAGTACAATCTCCACTTGTGCAGGCACATGGTTATCAGTGGTCTCTGTAGAACTGCACAAGGATGTGCTTTTAACACAGACTTGGCTCTTTTGGTAACAGCTTGCTTCACGGCCATGCTGAAAACACATCTTTTCCCCTTCCCCATCCATGCACACTGCCTTCCAGCTCGCTGCTCCTCATGCCAATACCCTTCCTCAACGCAGGCACATGGAGCCTGCCCTTGAGCTCCCACCTCTCACAGTACATGATGCCCTGACCACTACTGTGGAAGCTCCTACACTGCTCAACTCTCTAGAAATGCTCCACACAAGGATCAGTCACTGCTGACTGCTAGCAGTAAGAGAAAACCCACAGTAAAATAAAGAATAGGAGAAGGCACAGTTTTTATTTTTCTTTACTCTCCAGGACAGATGACATTCATGTACCTGTCTTGAGCAGCCTGATGTGGAGAAGATATGCTATGAGATGGGGAAATAGTGGGAGATATGAGTATGTAGCACAGTACTGGTGCTGGACAGATGAGTGTCAGCCATTACTAGGACCTGTTTGTGTCCCTTAGAGAAGCACAGATTCACAAGCACACCTGCGCAGAAAACTACAGGCCACTGAAATGTCCATGTTACTGAGCACCTCATTCCTAAAAAACAGTGCAAGTTATTACCTCGCACATTCTGCCAGAATGCCAAAGGCCACTGAAAATTTACCCTTATTCTAATCAGGTCTGGGTTTCTTCTACACTGAGACCAGCATGGATATGAAGTGGTGGGACTGTGTCATTCATCACACTGCGATGCACAGGGACGGGACGTGCTCACACCATTCCCCACGCTGGGACCATGCACTCACATCTGCCTCTCTTCTTCCACCACAGAAAGGTTGGTGTGGGGATGTCTTCCAAAATGCTGCACTTTGCTGCTGCTTCATACTAGGGATGGAGGAATGCCACACACAGTATCTGAGGGTGCCTGGGCCCCAGGCGTGGCTTTGCCAGCAGAATGGCATGACAGAAGTTCTCACTTCATGCCTCAGGAATGCCTCAGTCCTGGGCTGCAGCTTCCAACCTTTTAATTGCAACCCCTCCCATGCCAGGGGCTGTAACAAGAATCCAGGGGAGAGAAAACCAGCCACACAAACACTGGCTGATGGGAGATAAGATGGGATATCCCCCACACATTTGCATCCCAGCTTTGATACAAAACAGTACTGGCACACAGCATGAAAATGCAAACTGCAGCAACATGCACTGGGAACCACCATGCAAGAGGAAGCAAAAATAAATAAGCAGTTGAAAAGTACCTCTGAAGTAACCTTGCTAGACAGTAATTTACAGGTGTACTGGTAGAAAGGGAAAAGACCAGCATTAGTACATTGAACAAGCATGTTACAACTAGGAAACAAGAACAACATAAATTGTAAGAACTTCCACATCTCAGAGAACAGGATTTCAAGCAACTTGGTGTCATGAAAAAAAAAAACAAACAAAAAACATTAGTCCACTTGGTGTTTGTTTTTTTTTTTAAATGACACGCTTGGCCTGTCTCAGTCTTGTTTACTGTTGGTGCTTGACTCATTTCTTTGCTGATGCTTTTTTTTCTCACCTGCTAAGCCCATACATCCTCTTCGGAAGAAACTGCCCACTTGGCAGAGCAGTGAAGCTCTTCCAAAAGCAGATACACTTGGTTTGCTCTCCATCTCTGAAAACCAACACACTGGCAATCCCTGGCCAGAGCTGCCCCGGTGTAGCCACTCAAGTCAAACACAAAGCAGAAGGTGGTGGTGGTGAAGGCAGAGGCAGGGATAAGGTTCTCTTGGAACTCTTCTGCCTTCTGGTGCAGCTTTGTGTAGGGAGAAACGGAAGCCCTACAGACCTGTACTCAGCATGTGATAGAGAATTTCCACAGACTTTAAACCTCTCAAAGATCCCACTGAGGTGATCACATCTGCTGACTTCCACCCCTGCCTTAACAGGTCACGGAGGTGCTCTTCTCTTTTGTTAGACACAGGGCAGGGCACACCTTCTGGTTAGGTGCTGAGACATCAGTGATCCCAGCCGGGACATCAGGGCATACCTTGAATTGCAAGAATAGGCAAAACAATCCTGGCAAACGTGTGTCTGGGAAGCACCAGTGCATGCACCGGAGGAGTTTTGCACACAGGCACCTGGAAAAACCTGGCCACATGCACTAATGACACCTTACCTACAACATGCGGCTATCCCAGCTGTGTGAGAAGGTTTCAGAGAGGGCAAGCCCTGCTCACTCTTGATGGGGGTTAGTATGCTGGGGATAAGCACATGGTGAGTATGCAGCTTCTTCTCTGCAGTGAGGTTTTGAGCCACCAGATTTGCTTCGTGAAGCTGATGGAGGTTATTCAAAGCCTTCAGTAGGAGAAGGAAGTGAAAAGCTTTTGGTGTGCTTCAGAGACTCATCTGCCTGCATTTTGAGTCATCCCTCCTCTGTGTTTTGGTTAACCAGCAGAAGTGCAGCAGGATCCCTCTGCGTTTCATCCCTTTTGACCCCTTATACTATTATGCAATATTCACAATGATTAGAAGCTGCCAGAACAGCACTGTCTGGTATCCACATTATAAAACTTCACTTCTATGTGCCTCATCAGACTCTGCCATCAATGAGACTTACTAGAATGTGATTTGCGTGGAGCATGAGCTCCTTGCAGCTGGGATCATTGTTCTGACATCTCTGGGAAGTGTCTGGAGGGCTCCAGCTGCTTCAGCAAACACAAAACACATTTAAGAAGTTTTGTATCTCACTTACATCTCACTGCTCTGCACTAATTCCCCACAGAAATTCTGTGAAGAAGAAACATCACAGAAGTGTGAAGAAGAAACATCTCATGCTTTGTTGAGAAACAGGCTGTGCAATGCATGCACCTGGATTTTGGAACTTCCAGCTATGAAATTCATAGCTCCTCTTACTATTGCCTTCAGTAAAGAGGGTGGTAGGTTAAACTGCTACAGGAATTGCTGAAACCCAGGCACCCCTTTCACAAACTGAAATCTGGCCAATTTTCTGTTTCTGTTTGTGTGGAGAAGAAATACAACAAATCCAGTGGGAGACAGCGCACTGAGGGACCCATGGTTTTTTTCTGAGACATTCCCTCTCCAGTTCTCCCAGGGACTACTTGCAGGAGGGCAACCACTTTCTTACTTTCAACTCCAAGCATTCTGGGACTGCACTTTGTGAGTCAACAAACAAAGGCATGAACATATGCTTGATCCACAGTGTTAAAGCAGCTGTTGAAACAACCCACTAGCAAATCTTGATGGCAGGTGAATTTAAAAAACCTACCAATTTCAGGGCGACTGCCTGCTGTTCTCAATATTAATTATTAGTTAGTCAAAGTGGAGATTAATGTGAGCTGTTTTTGACATTTCCACAGACACTGTCTTCCATCCCACCAGCCCTCATCCTTCCATTTCTAACATGCTGGCCCTTACAATGTGTTACAGCCCTTCAGCACCTGCAAGGTGACTTGAACAGATTCTAGGGAAATAAATTTTTGTTGTCCAACTCTCAGTAATTGTGATCAGCAGGAAGTGAAAAGGAAGAGTGCACTCACACTGCTGTCATCCATCCTCTCTCGTCTCTTGGTTTTGTGTGTTTCGTAATCCTCCATGAGGGTCTCCATCAGGTTCTTGGGTCGCTGGGCTCCTGCAGGCTCCTCAGCCTGCAGGTCGGAGTGTGAGGCAGGTCCTTCTGTGGTAGGGGATGGAGGAGGCTTGATTTTCTCTATCTTTCCTGCAATGACAAGAAGAAGAATCCCTTCTAAGCTCAAGGACTCACAAGTTGTTTCCAGAAGAAGAGAGCAGGATAAGCATTTTCAGTGGTGTCTGAATGAAGAAACAGATTGGAATGAAACCTGTGAAACAACCTGACAAACTGGAACAGTTGGTGGGTTTTTAAAACACTTGCCTCCTCCTCCTCCTTCCCCTTGAAGCCCACTACATCAAAATATTACAAAACCTGTCTACCAAATCTAGCAAAATTATCAAACAACATAAGGCACATTTAACCCATCATCACTGTTTACAGGAGTATCCAGCTGGATTACCCCCCTCTTGTAAGACTCATAGCAGTGGTTTGAAAATGTACACAAGGTGCTGAAAAACCACAAACTGGATCTTTTTCTGTCTCAGACAGTGCAGTGCACAGAACACCACCATGCATTAGATATCCAGAGTAGGCAGTCTGGTTAAACGATGATGGCCTTTTTTTTATTTCCATGCTTTTCACTTGCTGAGAGCTTTGCACAGTTCTCTGGCATTGCTCTCCCCTGGATTACTTCCCACAAACTGCAGCTGGACAGGATGGGGAGACAAGTGCAATGAGCAAGGGGGTAGTGGGGAAACATTAGCACCCTATGGGAGGACAGCTGTGCACTGCTACAGCTGACAGTGCAGCACATGTCAGTGGGGATGAGCAATTGGCTTGACCCAGTGGTAAGAGTGAGGGCTGGCTATGGGTGTGGGAATAATGTAAGAAGGTCCTGTCCCGGCTGATGGCAGAAATGAATTAAGTGAGAAGGGCTCTCATCTGGTTACATGAGAAAAATACTTGGCTATGGGGGGAAAAAGCTATTGCTGAAGAAAATCAGGTTCCCTTCTCCACACCATGGCATCTCTATGAAATGAGACTGTTCAATGGATGAGGAAAGGAAAACCAACCAACCAACCAACCAATCAACAACCCCTAAACCATACAAATAAGGAAAGTAACCAGAAGAAGCATACAGATTTTCATGAAACTTCCTGTTGCTGATGCAAAAACCCAGCTCTTTCCAAAAAGTGTCATTAACACTGGTAACCACTAGAGAGCAGCCATGGAACCTGTGAAAGAGTCATCAGAAGCTTAATGAAAGAAGTGAAACCAGAGCCAGAATTACAAGAAATACCCTTGCTGGGCTTATTTCATTTCTAACCAGCACGGAAAAACCCAACGTCACTTGTTTCTTGTTAAAGGTTTGGTTATGATGGCTGGTGCAGGGATGAGGCTGGGAATTCAACCCCCCTGAAACACCCTAGTAGGATGCAGAAGGGGTATTTCCACGAGCAACCATCATCCTGCTCATTAGGTCCAGTAGGTAAAAGAGTGAGCTGGAAATGAAAGGCCTGCTTAAGGGTCAGGTATGCTGTTGTATTCCTTCATTCTTGTAGTAATTAGTGACTTCTTAGTTGTCCCACACAGCTTCTCTGAGCTCCCTGGAGACACAAACACAACACATACTGACCAGACCTACAGACGAGCCCCTTCCATCCTGGAAAGTGACACAAAGAGTGGGATCTGGGGATCTGCATTTTAGAAGAATGCTACAAGCAGATCTACCCTACCCAGTGGAAGAGCCAGCCATTTCTATGCTGTGGCAGCAATCCAGGAGCAACATGTGGCTGTGCTGTGTATACTGTATAGGGCTGACAGGAATGGTGCTGTGGTTTCATTTTCACAAACAGAGAAGCCGAGGTAGAAATGTGCCTTCCCCACAGCAAAACAGTGGTTTGTCGGTCTCCAACCACATGAGATCACCCTTTATGCAATTGTTTTCCCCATGTACGTGGATGAATTCCACTGAAAACACTGGAATTCACAGCCTCATTTTGACTACTTTTCACAGATGAGGAGGTCTCTTCCTAAATATGTGTTGAAAATAGGTAAGCAGGTGGAAATCCTTCCCATGCTAACAGCAGTGCCTGGCAGAACCAGCAGGCAGTTTTGTGGTGAGATGATGGGATGTCTGAGGCTTCAGGGCTCTTGCAACCTCTTGGCTCTGGTGCAGACTCAGTCTGCCAGTTCAGGCTGAGGTAGACATGCTGATGGGTTAATTTTCTTCTGGCAGATTTCCACGTGGATAAGTGCTGTTCTCAGGCACTATGTAGGTTCAGCATCACATAAAAGCATCACAGGATACAATGATCACAGGTGATTTCCACTTCTGCAGTCCTGTGCTTGCCACCCAGTTCACTCACACACTGCAGGTGGTCCTTTCCCAAATCTGCGCTCAGTAATGATGATATCCACGCTTTCAGCCAAACAGTGGGGTACCAGCGAAAACTGCAGCCCCAAGTCACAAGTGCTATCAGCAGTGTCCTCCAGACGAAGGCAGTCCTTTGAAGTCCCTGTTGCATGACATTGAGTATAGGATAAACACCCTAAGGCTTCACCTGTGAAGTTAACAGTTTTTCCCTTTTCTAGACAAATACTGATAAATATTCTGTGGCCTCAGACCTGGTGACAGCTCCCCAGTCTCTGGCTTCATCCACTTAGAATTTTGATTTCTCTTTATTTCTTCCCCTAAGCTCACAGCAGGCCAAAGCTGCTTTGAGAAATGCTCTACTCAGTGCTTAGAGAATGGGGAAGCTCTGGAAGGGGGAACTCAGAGCTGCGTGCAAGGCAGTGCCTGGCAGCTCTGTGTAAAAACAAAGACCTGGAAGAACTGGGAATGGATGAACTCCCATCCCAACCAAAACCTCTGCAGAGTACCTGGGGAGCAAGAACAGTTTTGAGCAAGGCGGCATCCATGCCTACAAGCCTGATGGGTGTCCAAGCACCTGCTGTAAGAGGACGAATGGGCTGTCCATGCCCAGCTGGTCTGCTGCAAAGGAAGGAAAGAGCAACAGAGGAGAGATCCTGGACAGGAGCCAGAACAGGAGGCAGAACAGGACCAGCAAACATGTTAGCCAAGGGTCTCTTTGGAGCTCTGCACAGAGCAACTACTTCACAGATGCTGCTGGCATCTTTAAGGCACCTGCACAGAAAACTTTTTGAAATAAAGTAATTCATCAAGACTGATCTTTTTAGAAAACTAGCCTGGGATGAACTCAGGGATGGTTCAAATATATGCAAAAATACCACGCTGGAAACGTGGAGTCTCATTACCACTGCAGGTGAAAGGTGGGCTTCTTTGAACTTGAACACCACGTGAGCAACCTGAATATGCAAATACACAAACAAGCAAATAGCAAAGAAAAAAAACCCTTAGCTCTTTAAGGTCCTTTCACTTCATGCATCCTCCTCTAAGGAATGAATAAGACAGCAAATGATAAATGAGCTGGGCTGGTAGCCTGCTAAGGCTCTCCTGGAGGTGTCTGGAGGATGAGTGATGAGTGCTCCAGAGAATCCTTGCAGAAGAGAATGATGAACTTTGCTTTTCCTTCACTGGTGCTTATGAAATTGTAAGCAAGCAGTATCCTTCATGAGCTCACAGGCTGCACTTCTGCTCTGGCCTTTCTCAAAATTATTTTAAAAAGGGGTTAATGTATATGTATTACACCTAATCTTACTCTTCACACCTATAATGAGCATTAAAAATTTTGCAATGGCTACAGATATTGCAAGAACCTTGCCTTAGAATTTTTGCTTCTCATTTCACTCTGCAAAATGTCTCTCTGGGATGAGGCTTAACATGCAAAGTTTCCTTTAGTGTAGGTATTTTTTGGTGAAAAACAAGAGGGAGAAATTGTTTACAGGCTGAAGCAACCCCTCTGACAGAGGCTTACTCTCCATAGCTAGACTCCACACAGTTACCTGACATCAAAAGATACATGATCACTTGCCATCATAAACTGCAGTGTCCCCCTGGGCTTTTGCTTTCCACTGAAAGTCTCCCATCCAGCTTACTAACTGAAAATGAGGATGGATGATTGGTGGGGAGCTCTCCCAGACGCATGCATAGATGGATGGGGCTGAGCTCCAGCACGGGTGAGCAGGGTATGCAACACCACCTTCTGCCTCAAGTGGCAGTGCTTTGGTCACAAACATCAGTAAGGCTGATATGGCAGCTTCAGGAAAGCTTTTTCTAGGCATGGCTTCTCATGCTGGGGATCTCCCCAAGCTGTTATGAGACAGCAAATGTTCATGATGGGTTTCTCTCGAACTGAAAGTCTCCACCGAGTGCAGCCCACTCACATAATGATTTTCACACTTTAAAAATACACTTCTTTTGAAGGGAATTATTACAGCCAGGCACTACATGCAGTTAAGATACAAATTCTTCGTATTCTAGGTACTCATAATAAAAGGGATATACACGATCACCATAAAACATAGGCAGGAACCTACTAAATCACACATTTGTTCAGAGGAACTATTAAACAGCCCAGTTTTTCTGCCCACAAGGGATGGTGAGCCACCCACATGCTGCAGGAGCAAACTCCAGGATTGCTGTGCAGCTGCTCAACACCCTGCCACGTGCAGAAAGTGCTGCACCGAAGCAATGTGGAAACTGCTCACACTGAAATACAATTTCACCAGTATTTTTCTCCCCAAAGCAGCAGGCACGGCCTCAAGCTGCCACAGCACAGTGTTTGGGTTTGTGTGGTGCTGTGTGGAGCTGGGGTTGGACCCCATGGTCCTTGGGGATCCCTTCCAAATCAGGGTTTTCTGTGATTCTTAAACATTATTACCCCAGATAATAGCTGTATGTATGCACAACACATGGCTGAAATAGCACTGAGTCTTGCTCCAGTCATCTGAAATGGGTTAGAAGGCAGCTTTTATACTACTCAAACAGCTTTAAAGGATACTTGTTACTAACCCTGTGGCTTGCACTAAGTGGCTGGCAGGTGCCAAGTGTGGCGTTACTCTCAGTTCTACAAAGTCATATGCCAGAATGGCAAAACAGCCTGTTTGCTATCTGAAGCAATTAGCAGTTATCTCAGCCACATAAATCGTGCTAGCCTTTCACACTTTGTCAAATAGCAGTTCAGTTCACTGCATTCCTTTGTGGTTTGCCTGACAGTACAGTGACAGCTCAAAGTATTAAGTGAAGGACCACCAGATGTCCTAGTAAAGCAGACCTGCCCAGTTCATCACCAAAAAGCAACCTGGGAGGCAGGTAATTTGCAATCTGATTACTTACTGCACCTCCTCAAACGATCTGGATGAAGGGGTAGCACAGGTGAGGTAAGTTGATGGTACTCACCCTGGAATGCCAAGGGCACTGAGCCGTATTACAGCAGCAAAGAGCTCTGCTGAACACATCCACTGCTCGGAAAGCAGTGAAAGTAGAAGATACAGGAAAAAAAAGAAGACAGTGATCTTTTTGGTTCTTTTGATCAATTACATCATTACACATATTCATCTTTTCCTAGAAATTAATTATTTGCCTTGTCACCAGCTGTAGATTGCAGTAGTTTGAGCCACTGGCAAATACATCCCAATTTTCTTTCCCGAACATATGGCAGTTGGACTTCTACAGGAAACTATAATGACTCATTACAAATATAAACTCATATTCGCATTAAAATATAAATTACAATGACCATTTTATCATCAGACACAAAGTAAACGTCTTGATGTACAGAGGAATTAGAACTAGCAGAAATATACTGTTTTCCCAGGTGCTCTGTTAAAACAAGCATTAGTGTCAGCAGCTATTCCAAAACCACTTGTGAGTAAAATGCCTCATTTCAAGCAGACAGAGCTACAGATGATGCTGTTTGACGAAGTGGTCATGAGCACACCTTTACACAGTGAGGACTTATGCAAGCCGAGGGCCATGGTGCCATGTCTGTTATCCTGCCAGACACTGCACAATGCACACCAATTTCTGGAGGCTCTCTATCAAAAAATAAGAGCAGCAATAATAGTACTCCAAAGAAATTATCAACATCTGCTACATTTTTTGGCAAGAAACACTGATTAAAATCATTCTCTCTACAGAAGAAACAAAACCAAGTGTTAGCTATTTATATGTTGTGTGACACTTCAGCTCAAAACTTAGATTGCATTAAGGACTCAGTCCAGCCTTGCTTTTAGTCTTCAGTGGATTTAAAAAGAAAACATCCTGCACAAGTTTTGGAAGCATGATTAACTGCACAAGCCCTGGAAGCACCACTGACTGACTTGATTATGCTTGCATCCATTGAAAAAAAAGGATGGACTATAAATACACTGGGTAAAATTAATACTTCTTCACAATGACCACGCTTAATTAAAACTTCCAAGTGCTTGCAAGGCACACCCAGTCTGTATTCATGAAAATCACTACAAAAGAAATAAGCCAGACAAGTGCTGCTGTTTTTTGTTTTGTTCGTTCTTTCCAGGACACATTTGGAAGGGACAAGTGCTAGTTCAGTCTCTTCATAGAGGGAAAAGAAAAACTGTTACACTGTAACTGCTGTGCATGTCAGCCAGCACAAAGAACCAGAAGCTGATCAGCCAGAAAAGGACTTCTATTGAACCCACTAAACACTTTGTTTCTAATACCTGTGCAATGAAGTAATGTATGACATCAACCGAAATTCATGGCACGGCTCAGCTCTGGGCATCTTTTTACTCAAGTTTATCAAGAAAGCCAAGTAACATCTGATAAGAGAAAGCAAAACAAACAAAATCTGATCTAAAACCTGTAAATGCCAGCTATCTTTGCACTTCCTTAATGACTTGCAAGAGTGTTGCATGCTCATTTTTCAAATAGCTGCATACCTCCAAAAAATGCTGCCGATCATTTCTCATGATGGTGTTAAATTTAATTTTGGGTGATTGGAGGAGAGCAGTGATAAACACATTATGCTACAATGTGGCATAAGATGAATGCGGTGCACCATCTTCTAATAACGATCAATAGGATATGATTATTACCTTTGTGCTACGTTCAGGAAAAACAGAAAGCATCCCCAGTTGGATATTTCCACATAGAGGGAAATCTGGGTTGTCGCATGCCTTCCTCCTGCTTGAATACTGCAGTTTCCAAGAAGAAAAAATCATGGCAACTCTCCCACACCCTCTAAAACAGACATCCTGCATTCAGTCAAAAACGGCAAAAAAATGAATCTGATCTGACATTTTTGTTGCATTGCATTTCCTCTCCAGTGTGTTGGGTTCTTACCTGGTGCAGTTTTGTAAGACACTGTTCTGGTGGGCAGGGGTGGTGCGCTCTTTGTGACAGGGCTTGGTGCCATCTGCAGACCTTGCCGCTGCCTCTTCAGCTCCTCTTCTCGCTCCTGGGCAGCTCTGATTTCTTCTTCTATCATTGATAAAGTCCGCTGCTTCCTTGATCGTAACTTGAAAGGGCCCACGGTCACTTCAGGTTCCTGCGTGGCAAGGATGGAGGCAGTGCTCCTCAGCTCGGCTGCCTCTGAATATTTGCTGAAGTAACTGACTTCGTGCCTGTTCTCCTCCACAAGGAATGGCTGGCTGGCAGAGTACACGGGCGACTGCTGCAAACTCTTCCCTTCCCTGAGTCCTGAGTTGTCTTCTTTTGAAGTCTTTGGTATGGTGTCCCTTTTTTCTTGAACTGGTGAAGACACCTGGGGTGGCTTAAATACTGGGTTCTGCTGCTCCTTGGAGGCTGAAGATAGCCTGGTGGTGGCCGGCTGCTCTTTGGCAGAGATATCCTGCTCTGCTGGGATTTTCTCTTCCTTGCCATTTGTTTTATCTGCCTGTTCGGCTATGGCTTGTTGGATGGCATTCTGAACAAGCAGACCAGCGTGGTATTCCAGCTGGTTGTCCATCAGCATAGAATCTGCCAAGGCAGAAGACAGTGAGTCACAGCCTGGGTCACTGAATGATTTGGACATGCCTTCACCCCTGCACTCTGCTGGAGTATCGGTCTGCGGGGTCTGTGGCAGGGAGAAATCTGCCAGTGAGCTTTCTTGCAGGGCACTCATAGTTTCATTAGAGGCACCACTGTCACTGATGTTATCCATGCTGAAGTCATTGGAAAGGGTCTCCAAGACAGTGGTATCCTGAGATCTTACAGACAAGTCATCCAAACCGGAGTCAAGCTCCTCGGGAGGGGAGGAGGCGCTGGCTGACTTTGGGAGATGGTCTAGCACACCCTGTACATCATCCTTCACCACCGTGAAGACAGCTCTTGCACTCATGAATTCTCCATCCTCTGACCACAGTTTCGAGGCCTGTCCAGCTCTGGAGCTATCACTACATGGTAACTCTCTTATTGGGTCAGCACTGTTGCTCTGAGCATTTGTATCTTCCTCTGAAGAATAGGAGACTTTCTGTGCTTTGACAACAGTGATGTCATTACCCTCATGTTGACCTGTTTGTCCATACATTGAAACAGGTCTTGTAATAGTGGAGAGAGGCCTGTCTGCATTTGAAGGATTGAGGCTTTTATAGAATGGTTTGACGGAGAACATTTTGGGTGTTCCAGATCGCCTTGGTGGGACCTGACCCTGAGATGGACCTGAATGCTCCATCAGTTGGAATTGCTTCCTGGCAGCTGAGAAATCAATTTGCTCTGTGACAATATCCTCTTTCTTGATATTCACTGGCTCTGGTGGTACAAAGGAGCAGCTGACCTGTTTGGGAGATGTAGGTGTTGCACTTTGCTGCTGCAGTCTCTCCTTGCGCTCCTTATACTTTTTGTGGGATTCCAAATGCTCTTCATCCAGTTGTTCCTCCAGAGTCTTCTCCTGGGGAGGGTTCCACCATTTGGCGGCAATGTTAGGGTTTTTCTTGACAGCCTGGCTTTTAATGAGCTCCCTTCTTTCTTTTTCAAGTTCTATCATTTCCTCTGATGGTCTCACTTTGCGGACCCTATACTTTTCTTTCTCATCTTCATCTTCAAAGAGCTTAGAGGGCTTTTTGTCCTCATGGAAAGCTCGGAGTTCAAACTTAGCCTCTTTCTTAAGGGTTGTAAGAGTTGTTTCTCCATCCTTAGAAGATCTTCTAGAACTGTTTGAAGAAGTGGGACTTCCTGGCATCTTCAAACTTTCCCCAGTGTCTTCCTTCAGTCCACCCAAGGAATGGCCATTAGAGTTCAGGCTTTCACCTGCTGTACTAGCTTCATGTGGTTTAACAACCAAGGGTGCCTGCTTGTCAGCTATATTTTCTTCCCTTGCATTGGGTACTGAATCATTAGAGACATTAACTGAAGCACCTGAGCCATCCATGATGGTGACTGCACTTAGCTGAGGAGAGGATGTCCCATTAAAGGTATTATCAGCAGAAGAATCACAGCAGTTTGCCTCCAGCACTTCATCTAGATATCTGATCTCTTTAGCAACTTCACTGTCCAGAGATTCATGCCTGTCCTTAAGTCCATTGTGGCTGGCAGCAGAAGAAAAGAGGTGGGTTGGATTGTCTATGGGATGTGGTGAAGCCACTGTGGTGATGCTTTTATGCTCAGAAACTGGAACTTCAATTTCCATTTTTTCTTCCTTTGTAGCAAGCGCAGTAGCTGGCTCCAAGAAATTGGCACAGTTTTGGTCTCTACTTTTTTTTAACCTGATGTCATCCTCAGGGATTCTGGAAGATTTCTAAAATAAAACAGAACAAAACTTTGATGAAGTCCTGAAGAGAAGCATTGTATTTTCTGCAGACTAAACACCATCTGGAAAGCAAACCGTAGCAGTTCCTAAACTCGAGATTAAAAGAGTTCTTCACAAAATTAGAAGCCATGGCAAATAATTAGTACTTACAAAAAATAGAAAGTTACCTTACTATAAAGTGAACAGGGCACTAAAACAAACTTTCATTTAAATATCTCCCAAATGGTTATCATCCTAACTTGTCATTGTTCCAGGCCTGTGTCCTGGTCTGCCACTAAAAATGAGGTTTGGATTTTCAAGTTACTAATGACTTAACAGTTCAGGTTCTTGAAAGGCTTGCACGTGCAGCACACAGCACCTATCAACATGGTATTTTACAAATGTTTTCCACACCTAAAGAAAACCTCAGAATACATCCACAGCTGATAAGCATTACTGTCTCCATCTTGCAAAAACAGATGCTAACATGCAGAAAGAGCAGGCAACTCATTCCACATCAGGAAAAGGACGAGATGACACCAGGAAATGTTCATTTCTCAGTGGATCAATCTCAGCCATCAAACACAGGGTAGAATTACACAGTGCTGGAAAAAACATGGAGTCTTTCTCCAGCCCACACAGAAACCCACATGCAACTGGAGCTGGGAGGCAGGAAGCATTCATGTCTCCCACAGCACAGAGATCACCACAGGAGGCACAACAGGGACCAACAGAATCATGGTCTTCTCACTCCTTCCCCTGCAGCACAGATGCACTGGACTCATATTTCCTCATGATGAAGACATTACCAACACCATCCTCCTAGGACAGCTTGGTAATTTTCTCAGAACACAATACGATCTCAAAACAACCAAACACAGCATGCCTGTTCACATAATCAAATGCTTTAACACAGAAACTTGCATTCTGACGTCTCTGGCTCCTTTTTCACATAAGCTCTTATACAGAACCACTGCTAAAGCATGGATTTGGGAAGCAAACGCCACTGATCAAATCCTCCAAACACAGTGGCTCCGCAGAAAGGTCACTCCTGTCAGCTGGCCGCAGCTGTCCTTGCCACCATGCATCATGCACTCTGTTAGTACACAATGCAGCAGAAAATGACCAGCCAAGAGCACGAGGATCTTACCAGCCACCTAAACAATAACACTGCCTCTGAGTTTACATGGGCAGTAAAATGCATTTGACACACCCTGAAGAATTTGAGCCAGGCAGAAGAGCTCTTCTTCTAAAAGCATTTTGAAAGAATTTCTTGTCTAATCATGCCGTTGTACAGAGCTGAAGATAATGCTACCTTCATCCATTAGAGATTTTCTTTTCAATCATACTTAAGTGCTAGAAAACACCTTTAAGAACAGGCAAACAAACAACTTTCTTTTGTCAACACATCTTACCTATTTAGTTGGTTCTACTTTCACTGCACCGTCTGTTGAACCTACATATTCTCAAGCTTAAGTTTCTACCAGTGCTCTCCTTAAAGCATATTGCATTGTTTACAATTTATATGTCTAACTGTGGTCAGCTCTGTCCTCAGCCTCAGTAAAGATATATCCAAGCAAGCAGGTATTCTGCAAACATGTGCAGAATAATCAAAGTAAGAACGAAACTCTGATTAAACCTGAAAATACAAGAATAGCTGCCTGCAGAGCTCCTAGTGTCATATTCAACAGGTATTCACAACAGGCCTAAAACTGCAATTTCTTTCTGAGTTCTGGGTTCAAGTCTCCCCTGTCAGATTTGCTGACACCAAAAAGAGGACCACCTGCTACCTGGAGCAGTTTGAGCGGAGGGACTTAAGCTTCTATACAGGGCTGCTGGCCCTTCACACCTGAGATGAGCATGCTGTCAAGCTCCTGCTAACATCTGGAGCTAGCAATACACCTGCTACTGCCCCCGAGACCTCATAGCTAACACTGCGCTACTGCTATCACTGCACCAATGTACACAGATACTTTGGGATCAGGTCATGTTTGGGCATTCATGTTGCCTTTAGGGAACATAACCAAAGGTGAAGTACTTCATCAGTCCATTTCTTAATGAGTAAAAGCTCATCCCTTCATCATAGCTGCAATCCACGGCTCACAATTAAGGCATATCATGCAACTGCTTAATCAGGGCAGGCATTTACGGCAGCATGTACTTCTGAGAGTGCACGTGTTTGCGCAATTAGTGTGGCACATGTAATCATCTAGTAAGCATGACAATTATACATATACCTATGAGGAAACATTGCTCCTCATGGGGAGAGGCCTTTCTTTGCCAAGGATTAAAAATTGTGAGTAGGGATGGGCTCTCTGCAGGGGAGTAAACCAAGGAATGGAGGAAGGAAAAATAATTGTATTTATAATGATTCCTTGTTTTCCCCTCAACACATTCTTGTATAATCTCAGGACGCTTTCAGGACAATGAGGAGGGAATGTTCCAGATGCCTCTGGTATGAAGCAGAAGTCAACCCATGGATGAATTATATAAGGACAAAACTGGGAAGATCATATGGATGGACACAGACCAAATTGTCAGGAGAACCAGCTGGGAATGGTCTGGAAGAATGGCACACATCAGGACGAGGACATGGTGATGGGAAGAGAATGGGAAACTACAGCCCCATCTAGGCTGCTTGGCAGGAGGAGCAGAGCTTGCCAGGGGCTGCTGCTGCTGCACACACCAGCACCTTCATTTACACCGCCCACTGAGAGCAGCTGTCTCAAAACTATTAATAAAAGTCTGTAAATGAGGGAGGGCCAGCATTCAACCCCTGCTGCAACTGGCAATGTTGCCTTAGCAGCAATTCCTGTACACTGCACTTTCCAGAAATTACTGTTACATTTACACCCTCTCTGAATATGCATTCATTTCTTTCTGTTTAAGTCAAGATGCAAGTGTAATTATTGCCATTTGTACAATGCTGCTGCACTTTAGTAAACTGCAGTTATTAGCAGCCTGGAGAATTATTAGCATACTTCCTTCTTGGCTGAATTCTTCATCTACAAAAGTCTAAGTGTTTGAGCATTCAGATGTTTTAGGAGGAAAAAATGGTGGGTGTTCTAGCAGCAAGACCCAGCAAATGTACAGCCAGTGCCTTCCTTTGTTTGATCCAACAGAAATGCATGTGACACCAAGTGGGAGGCAGTCCTTCACAGACACATCCACATTCTTCCCAAGAGACATCATGGCAAAAAAAAAAAAAAAAAGAAATAAAAAACAAGGTGAGATTAAACATTAAAATTTAAAACAACTAAGAGATTAAAAAAATCTAAAATACAACATGGCATGCTTCTACTGGTCACTCCAAGTTTCACAACACTGCTTCATACTGCTCATCTCAAGGCATCACTGGCATTGTGGGCTTCCCATTTCTCTGTCTTCCTTTGCAGCAGTCCTGTAGTGACCCTGCTCCTCCTCCCACTGCCAGATCACTGTGCCACTGCTTTGTTCAGCCCTCTATCCTCAGTCTGTGGATCTAATGCTTGGGCTTACCACGCCTCTAGGAGTTTTAGTACAGAAATATAACTCGGAAACACACTTGAGTATGGTTGACTCAGTAATCCACACCTCCCTGCTGATGTGAATTGTATTCTACTGTTTTGGCCCGCTTTTCTGAAGTCTCTGTGCAAAGCAGAAGGAACCAAATGATGGATTTGCTAGGGGGTTGACTGGCAAAACTTCAAGAAAGAGCCTGTTTTCATTCAGCTCCCTGTTTTGAAGAACTGGACACCATCTGTACCACGGGCGGACCCAGTCCCGAGCATTGCAAAGATGCAGATGGTGTATGCAGCTCAGGGATTCTAGTCACCATACCCACCGAGAAACCTCCCAGCCTTGACAGGGACTGCTCTGCTCACCCTTGAAACAGCAGGCATTTTGCCAAAGAAATGGAAGACTGGTATATGACACGCAAATGCTGAAATTCTCAATGGGGAAAAAAAGGAAAAGCAAAATTATATTAGCTCCACCCAGTAATAGGGTCAAGGTGCTGCCCACCTCCGGCTCTCAAAACACAGTGATCCCCTTTGTTGCTGCTGGGATGGGCCTGCTCCCCATGGGAGTCTTTGCAGGCACCATACTGAAGAAACAGGCCAAACCTTTACGAGATGAAGCTGACGATGGGGACTCAAGGATTGGAATGGGATCGCCGCTCAAACACTCCCTAAAGGAATTGAGCCTTTCCATTAAAACAAACACATACAAACAAAAAGTGTTGTCCTCTCTCTCTCATAGCAAAATATCCCATTTTCTGAGTGATACTTTTACTCATCAAAGTTCTGAAAACACCATGGAGAAAGTTATCCCAAGTAAATTATCATTTTTCACTCAATGAAGTTGCACAGAGTTCAGATTTTAGAAAAAAAAATCCTCACATCCTGTTGCCAAATTTTGCTGAATTCAGAACTTGTCAGACACATGCTGGCACTACCTTGAATAGTTTGATTCATAATTGTGCCTGTGCACAAAAGCAAAACCTAGCCTGTTCCTCTCTCAGAGCAGTACATGGTGTCCTCAATACATGGACGCAAACCACTCTTGATGACTGAAATTCATTCGAGTTGAGTGTCAAAAATGATGTTCTTTGTGAGCAGCTGGCTTCGCTCTTCAACAACTTGACTGAGATAGCCAGAGAGTACAATGGACAAATTTTCTTAATGAAAAGCTGGTTCATCTCCTTCAAAGCACTTCAGAAATCACAGTGTGCAGTCTAAAATCAATGCAACTCCACACTAATTTCCCCTAAAAAGCAGTGGGAGTTTCTTTAGGAATACAGAGAGCAAAAAGAGATGTGAAGATACAGCATCCAAACAAGTTGCTACTCGGAGAGCTTGCTGTGTGACATTTTGTGAGTGTTTTTCCATATGCTGCTTTTCTTGACTATTTTAGAGGAGCTGTTATTGCATTTACTCTGAAAGCACGTGAAAGTCTTTGCAATATTCTCTTTCATTCCAGCAGAGCCACAGACTGCAGCTTCCTCATGTGATGCACAATAGGGCTCTTTTATCAAATTGAAGTCCAATTTTCTTTTGCTGGTGTAATAAATTAAGGGTGGAAGAAAGTGCCTCAGAAAAGGAAGAAATATATAAATCCCTTAATGATGAGCATATGAGGCATGGAAGGATATTTCAATGACAAGTACATAGTGAATGACACTGTGTTTTCCCAAACACATTATTGGAGTTTCAGTATCTTCTGTGTCCTCAGTGAAGAAAATGCTGAAGTGAACCATCTATGGAATAACATGACTTCTCCCTAACACCAAGGCATGTAAATCAGAGGCAGCTTTCTTTAGGTAGGATCCTTTTAGCCGGTTATTTTCTATCAGTCATTCCCTAAAAATACAGATCTGGTTCCTATGTGAAGAACCTGCAGTCCTTCCGACTGGATTTCAGTTATTGCTACTGGGTCTAGAAGAACAGATACCTTCCCTTCTGAAATTAAATGCTTGCGCAGCTATTGATAAGAAAAGCAAAAAGACAACAACAACAAACCCACGTACACACACACACACACACACACACACACAAACCTAACAACCCAAAAGGCTAATTATTTTTTTCGTTAAATATTTTCATTCCTGCAAAAACTGTAATTGCAATGAAACACCTACAAGGGCAACATGATCTATACGGAAATTAATACTTACGGACAGAAGGCTGTTAGCTGCTGAATTAGCAGAAATACACCTTTGATAAAAAATAAATGCCAGAGAAATCATTCAAATGTGATGGTTATACAGCCTCACTTGCTACAGTGTGCAGGATTGGTTCACCTCGCTGTGACAGCTCTATTCAGCTGTAAGGCAACCAAGACGCAAATCTGAAATTACAGGAAGCTGTGATTAAACTTTCATTCAGAAACGACAGCATCATGGAGCTGCTACACTCCACCACCCCCGCTTTCTAGCAGTATCCAGAAAGCAGGATGCTCTGATGAGCCAGAGAAGAGCATTTCACATGTTGAGAGGATGGGGAGCAGTCTCCATTGCTATGTGGGGATGTGCAGCACTTTGTAGGCTGAAATGCAGAGCAACACATCTGACCAGCACACAAGGGGCATTACACTGCCCTAAAATCATCCACTACAGGTTCTATTCTTTAAGGAGAATTTCTTTGTCACAGCTGAAAGTGACCCACTGATAAGGGCTTTTGCCAAGAGCTGTCACACCTGCACCCAGTGCTGGCGGCTCACAGCCTGGATCTCAGGGCTGTGCTGCGAGAAGGACTCCTTAATGCCCAGCCCTGCATAGCCCTGCATATGGTAAGGGAAAGAAGAAAAAGCTTCATTCAGTAAGGACAGGAAAGTCTTCAGTCTGACAAAGCACCAAGTATAAATATTGAACTAAGCAGCATACAGCTCTGAATGCATGCACAAAAAACCATCGTTTCACTGAATTCCACAGCTGAAATCTTTCCAACACACAGCAAGAAGGGAACAACTGCTTTGGTAAAGCGTGACCTGGTCCCAGCGGGGAGTGGAAAAGACGCTATACCAAACCGGGCTTTTATTACTCTCGGGCCCATCCAGATAATGTCAGTGCTAGGAAAGGGTGACCTTTACGGTCACTTAAACCAAAGAACAATGAGACAAGGGGATTCCCCAAATTCCTCGGTCTTTTCATCAGAGGGTGGGAGGTTCTTTTCCATCTCAAGAATGAAGTTACCACCATCCTCTGTAAGAGTGAAATCCAGAGGAAAATACTGGCATATTAATCATTCTGGTACATGAGAAAGAGAGCTCCTCAGGAAGGAATCTGGGTTAGACAGAGGCTGGAAGAAGGCAGCAAATGGAGACAAAAGGCCACAAGGTTCACTCGCTCACCAAGCAGATCTGATGTTGCTGGGAAAACCGTTTTAATATGCTTCAGAATGGAGACAAACCTGCTGCATGCTCACAAGGAGGCTTTCAGAGATGTACTAGTATAAAATTAAATGATTAAATTCTGATGATACAAATTCTTTCGGTGTTTGACAATGCTCTGCAAATCTTACATAAATGGCCTAAACTGCATTTTTTGAACAAAGATACAGGATCTCTCTGTGCTGGCATGCTTTCACTGCCTGATTTCAAGGGCAGCAGAGCAGGAATGGCAGCCTCAACTGAAGCAAGCACCTATGCACTATTGCACACAAAGCTGAGGTTGGCACTTTCTTCACTTCCCAAACACTGGCTGCTAGAGCTCACACATCCTCTAACTATTTCCTAAAGCCTAACTAATACTTGCTTCACTTCTCAAGGGCAGGTCTACTCAAGATTGGAGCTTAACAGTTTTGGGTGATGATGCAGAGAGGGTTCAGGGAAGAAATTATGCTCAGAAATGTGGACAAAGAAGGCTGAACATTTGTTTCTCTTTGTGAGATGAAAAAGGTTAAGAATTATTACTGATGCTTTGGCTCTATCAGTAGGACTTGCTACAAGTGTACTCATCCATTAGGTTAAGACCTATCACAGCAAAATCTACTTAAGTAAAAAAATGCCTAGGTAGCTGCACTGTGCAGTGAATCTCATGTACTTACAGCGTCTGCCTGGAGCACAAACAGCCAGACAATGTTTATTTCTCTACAAATGATGAGCATTTGAAGGGTTAGGAAATCAGATCTGGACCAGCCAATAGGCTTGCGTGGCCCACAGATTGTCTTCTCCTCAGTTTCTCAAGGAAATGGGGTCACTTTAAACCCCTTTAACTCTCTGCAAAGATTTATCAGTACATACAATGGCTTAGCATGGTCTGAGTTTATATTTAGCTCTATCTAAAATCTATGGTAGGCTGTTACCTCCAGACTCAGCCAAAAGCAAATCACTGACACATTACCAAAGGAAAACTGAGGGGACATTAAGAAAGAGGAAAACTAATCTAGTCCTAGCTCAAAAATCATTTGGATAACATAAGTGGAGAGAAAGAAAGTATGAGGGTGATCAAAGGATATAAGTGAAGCCTCTGTGAATAGCTGTGCTGTGCACAGAGTGGGAACAAAGCCTCTTCCAGGGAGAGTCTGGCACAATATCTACTGTCAGCCACACTCTCTGATTCTCTACCACACTCTGTAGTGTGTCAGGAAACCACCACAGAAACATGCTTTCACACCACAGAATCACAGAATCACAGGGGTTGGAAGGGACCTCTTGAGACCATGAAGTCCAACCCCCCTGCAAAACCCCTGCAAAACCCCTGCGGAACATGTTTCCTACAGCAGGTCATACAGGTTGTTGTCCAGGTAGAACCTGAATATCTTCAGAGAAAGAGACTCTACAGCTTCCCTGGGAAATCTATTCCAGTGCTCCAACTCCAACCCCTTTTACCAGAAACACTACACGGTTACAAACAGCACGTGGACTACAGACTACAGCTTTTATACAAGAGCCCAAACCTTGTCACTGGTAGAGTGCAATCCACAGGGCTCTTCCTTGATGGGCACACATATAACATAATTCTGTGGATGACACGTACAAAAATACCTATTCAGTAGTAAACACTCATAAAATAAAATTGCTATTGGTAAATATGAATGCAAGCTAGCCAAAATGATCAGGTGAGTTTAACACAGCATTTCTGCCTGCAACCTAGTAACATTGAACAGCGGAAGAGGACAGACTACAGATTGTAGAGACCAGTTTTGTTACTAAAAGGCCAAATGTCTACAGTTTCTAAGAAGGAGGATGTCAGTAATTTCTCCACATGCCACTGTACCCAGGCTACACATATGACCAACTGTGTGAGCCCAGAATTGAGAGTATTATGCAATTACATCTGAGGCTTTACTCACAACACAAGCACAGCACTATGGTCATCCCACTGCCTCTTGCAGGAGAATATTTCAGTTGAAGTGAGACTTGGACTGGAAATTTTTAAAAATTCCTTACTTGGGAAAAAGGCAGTTGGCAAATTCCAGGGAATAAAACATTCCTTTTCAGCACCTACTACGTCCCATCCCTCTGCCCCTGCTCTCCTCTCCTCTTCCAACCAAAGACTCATTATTCCTTCTACTTCTGCCAAAAACCCACTGATTAAGTGACCAACTGCACATCTGGACAACATTAGGATATTATTTGATCAAGACATTCATCACTTGCTCTTTCAGCAGCTGGAGAATTAAGATAACGGTAGGGAGAAATGGTGCTAAACAAACCAACCACTCCATCTCAAGCTGCTGCTTGAGAAGGCTCCAGCTCCTCAGTGTGGGTTTTCTTTTCCCTTAATCACAGAAAAAACAAAAAAATATTACTTAATTAATTTAATGTTGGCAAAGTCATGCAGTCTGGAGAGCTGTTATATAAAGGGTTGCTTTCACTGTACTTCTCAGACAACTTGCTAACGGATAGGAAAAGCACCCCTCTCCCTTTCTGGGAGCTAAAAACCATACTCTCCAAGTGCAGGCAAGTTAAGTGTCACAGTGTGCACCAAAATGCCATAGAAGCCAGGAATGCTGCTGCTGTTCTGTGTGGCAGCTCACAAAACCAGGCTTTATTCCTTCAGTGCTGACAAATGGAATGATGAGGCTGAACATATAACCCTATCAGCTGATGTTTATTTTGCAGCAGCAAGGAATATAACACACTTACTAGTGAGCAACATACCTCCAGAACAATCACAGGATTAACTCAAAAACATTTTGCTGGTACTGACTGAAGGATGCAGGTACTGCAGGCGTGGATGGTACCCCTGGTAATCATATGCATTGGATATATGTACAACAGTATTTTTCATCTCTAGAACTGATATTCTACAGCATCAAGCATAAATAAAAGGTTGTAAACTTTTGAAAGCTCTTCCTGGTGTTGCACTGAGCAGACCAGCCACAGAGCGATGAATTCCACCCACAGCAATTGCAGGAAAAGTGACTAATTATTTTAAGCACTCCTCCCTCACTGAAATGATAAGGTGCAAAGAAGACACAAGCCACAGGTCAGAAAGCTTAGCTTACCCTTTCTCACTCTCTCTTAACTGAAGCAAAACCAAAAAAAGCTGATTTCCACAGGAGCGGTCACTATTTTTGGCTCATTAGGTCAAATTCCTTCTCCTGCATGCTACTGGGCTGTGACGTGAGGGGCTGAGGGAGGGCTGGTTCCAGAAAATGAAGCATCCCACACCCTCAGCCCATTCACACAAAGAGGAAAACACGCATTCCAGCAACTGAATTCCAGCAGACTTCACAAGCTCTGTGCTGTAATCAGCAGCAGTTTTCACCTGCTAGGAAGTAGGGAAAGACTGACTTTGCTCTTTTCACGGCAGAAGCTCAAAATGTTTAGGGCACCCTGGGTAAGCTTCTGCTTCAGGAGGCCCAGAGCATGATGCAGTCTTTGTGCCTGCCACATGTGAAATAACTGCAGACAGGGAACACTATAAAACAATTACAAGGGAGGGAGACTGGGAAAAAGGCACAGTGTTTCCTGCAGCCCCACATTTATTCATTGCTGCTGCCTGTGGGATTTGATGGTTGAGTACCCCAGGGTTAGGTTTCCTGGGGGCTCAGCAGTTAAACCTAAAAATGTGAGCTGACTTTGAGTTTAAATGGATTGAATTTAGGATGACCTTACAGATGTCACTACAGATGATAAAGCTTCAGGGTAGGAATGGAACACTTTACTGACCCACATCTAGTGAACTGTGTACAATATATTAATTTGCTTTCCTGCTGCTACTGTTCTTCAGCCTCTTCCTTTCCTGCTTTGTTTTAAGGAGAAATCTGTACATGTTCAAAATTGGGCAGGTCTGAAGAAACTTGCTGGCACATCCCACATGCTTCAGTGCAGTCTGGCTTTTGGAGAATGCTTTGGGCAGCTAAGGTTTTGGTGCTGGGAGTGCCACTGCAGATTGTCCATGAAGCTTTAGATGTTGCTGGGTGTATGCATGGCTACTGATCACAGGCACCAGCAGAGGGAAGTAACAGACATTCCTTACCAGCAACAACCAAACCCAACAGCGCTGCTACTGGTGGTAGCTCACTTCTTATATGATGCTTGGCCACCTTGCTGAGCCATGCTAAATGAGGCAAGTCTCCACAGCTTTATAATGGGTAGGCAAGAAGCTTCTTGTCACCTGCTGAATACATCTATGACAACTGAATGCAAGTCAGGCTCTCACAAAAAGAAAGGCCATTTTCACTCCACAACCTACAAATGACTGTACTACTAATAAAAAATAATTTCAAAATGATTTACCCGTTTCAGGCTTCTAAATCTTCCAAACGTGCAGCATACGCACATTAAAGCTGTATCTGGATCTGTATACATGAAAAGCCGGTGTGAGGCGAGCAGCTCATTATTTTTGGCTGTCAATATGAGGAAGCTCTGAAGCCAAGCCTGTCTTTCAGAAAGGGAAGTTATATCCTCTTTTAGTCCTAAGTTAAACTTTTCAGTGAGAAGAGCTAGAGGCACCTGGACTCTACCTGGCCACAGGACTGCCCCTCTCCACACCTGAAGCCACCTGTACAGGCAGAAGAAACATGTAAGCGAGAGTTTGACTAACCAGTTCCACCCATAACTTTGCAAGACATCTTCAGTTCAAAGCAACTCTTGCTGGCAGACCATCAAGATACGTGATGGGACATGGTATATGGGGCACAATACATTCTGCAGATGTTCCTGAGAGCCAGACACCTCAAGTTACAAATGGTGGTTGCAATTTCTGGTGATGATGCAATAGTGGAAGAAAATACAAATACTAGAAGTATTCCCCCACTTCATTCTGCGACAACAATCTTTTCATAACACCCATCTCATTATGCAAAGTGTTACCTCTCTCCTCTGTATCACTGCAAACTTTCCTGTGAATGAAGGAAGGTCTTAAGAGACCAGAGTCACTGGTCTGGATTTTACTGGATTTTACTGCAAAACGGAAAGTGCCCCTTAGGGCTGGCTATGGGAAGTAGAAGTGGTGTTCGAGCATGTGACTGTTAACGACTGATCAGCATTTTAAGGATCTCCCTCTCATTTTTAAAATTTTCTCTATAACACTACTTTGCCAAGCTGTCTGAGAAATTAGTATGGGTGTGAAGGTCAGATGTACAAGAAATCCAGCGTAAAATGACAACCATAAGGAATACAGTCAGCCTTCTCCAGTCTCATGTCAGCCCTGTCACTGACTGGTTCCACATCTTTCCAGTTAATTTCTCTGTCCTTCAGCATTTTCACCACGTTAAAAGGAAACAACACTGCAGTCCCCGCTCCCCTGCCTTCCCGCCACCCCACTGTGATGCTGGCCACAGGGCCCTGCTCATCAGCTGATTTTCAGTTTTCAGCAGGGAGAGCAACATATCTGCTTACAGCATCCAGGGAAGTCAATCTGACAAAAGTCTGTCCTGCCTTTTATAATAAATACAAAAATGCTTGTGAAAAATAAATAGTTTTCTTGGATATTTCCTAATGTTGCAGCAGCTATTTAATAACCAGTAATTACAAAGAATTTAATCTGGTGAGCAATCTTAATTGTTCTTCCTTCTCCAGATGCGGAAATCACGCGCTTTAAGCCCAAAGGCCACTTCTATTTATTTTATGAGAACAAATTGGCTCTGTCAGTTTAATTTCCCCTGGTGCTGTAACCAGACCTGCTGTTCTTAAGAAGACAACCAGAATCAGGCAGAAACAGAACCAATTTCTGTGGAAAGGCTGCAAGGACAGCTTGCTAACATCCCAAAACTCTCCAGCATGGACCTCTCCATGGACACCCAAACTTCAGAAAAAGACAGCAGGAGAATAGCTGCTCAGAGTTTATAAAAAAATGGATACCAACATCCATTCCCTCAAGGAAATATCTCACCAAAGCTTGATAAGGCAGCACTTAGCTCTTGTTTTTTACCAGTACTTTGCATCCTGTGGGTGACTCAAGATGGGGAAAAAATACTCACACTCCCAGGTACCTGTATCTCTGTTGGAGAGACAAGCTGGATAATACAAGAAGGAGTTGCACACCAGAAACTTTCAGCTATGGGGAGAACCAAGTTTGTGCTCCACCCAACCCACAGAATACCTGGAGGCTCTCTTTTGATGCTTTTTGGCTTGAATCTGTGCGTCTTTCTTATTTCTCATGTTGAATAGGTAACACTTATTAAAAGATGCATTCAAACTTGACTGCCCTAAAAACTGGGGCTCAGGGGCCTTATCAGTTCAGAGACAAAGCAGCACGTGCCATGCTTACAACTCCCAGCACGGCAAATGTAAGGCAACTTGTCAAAATTACAAGGGCTGGAGTCACAGATGCCAATCAGCTGACAGCACAAGGTGTCATGGAAAGATGATGCCTGGAAAAACAAGTTAGGAAGGTCATATGGCATGCCACTACCGAAGCTGTGTTTCTCTTATATTTACAGTAAATGTCTGTTGTTCTTCTCTGTATCTGCTTCTCAAGCAAAAAGAATTGGAAACAACAAATCACTTAATATTTGTTGTATGCTACGTACAAAGGGAAAGACTTGGTCTGTCTCCACATCCCTGATCAGAGAGGTAAGCAAGCAGTTGAGTTTCTGCTTTGTGGGAAAAGGCGTGGTAATTCAAGCTGGCTTGACCCAAGCTCCCAGTAGAAAGCAGGAAGCCACTCTGCACTGCTGAAGCCAACTTCAACTGCTTTGTGCTCCCCAGTGCCAGGTGGACACCCGAGGGGTCACAGGATAGCTCCAGGCCTGTAGTCCATGAGAGTTGTGCTGTGCAGGCTCTTGCCCCTGAAAAACTTGAAAAAACTTCCCTGTGATTGATTTTAAATACTGTTAGCACTTAACACAATGCCCTAAATGATGAAGCTGTTCTTCAAGCTAACAGAAAGGAAAAGGCAAGAAGGAAAGAAAGAAAAAAATGTTAAAAAGAAACCAAGACAATTATTGTGGTAGCAAGGAATGCGCGCACAGAGCTTGTTTTGATTTGTTTAGATAAGGTGACTGGAAACAAAGATCCTTGGAAATTCTGAAAAAGCCAACAGAAAAATGTTTGTTTTAAAACAGAACAGAATGTTTAGGTAACTCCCAGCCCTCCCAATCAGTTAGGCCTGTTGATTTCTGCTCACTCAATCTAATCTGAGCATTTAAGTTTGGTGTTATACATTCTGTGCAGACAAAGCACAGAAGGTACCTCAGGGTTATGGGAATTAGCATTTCTTCAGTGGGGTCAAACTGTTCTCCACGTTTGGAGCAAACCTACTGAAGTAGGGGGAGCTGGAGGTCTGCAGACAGCAGAAACCCTTCAGGCTGCCTGCAGTTAGCTGAGGTTTTGGAAGAAGCACTTGGTATTATCAGGAGAGGCTCCCATTTGTCTGTGCTGAATACGTTAAACAAAGCAGGCTTACCACAAGTTCCTCCTAGCATAACCCAAGAATCTGTGGGGCTGCTGCAGACAGATGGCTCAGCTTTGAGCAGACACAACGTTTAAGTAAACTCATATAGAGAAAGCTGGAAAGGAAAAATCCCAGCAGTCTAGGAGTTCAAAGAACTGCACCTTCCCTGCACTTCACTGAGGAGGAATGTTTTTCCTGGTCTAAAAGATCGGTTTATGTTCCAGAAATCCACAAACTTACAACTTTAAGAAAGTTGTGGGATGAGCAGACAGAGGTAAGATGTCTGTTGCTCACAGCTTAAATCATAAGCATGCATCTGCCACACACACAGGACGTTCCCATCCATTAACTGCAGATCTACACATCAAGGTGAGCACTCTGCTGCTGACCAAATGGGCAAAGACATATCAGGAATTAGTAAGGAATCTTCAGGTAAAAAAGAAATACAAACATACAGCCCTTAGCTGCACTGTATTTTCTCGTGTTTAAAGGAATTTGTTTAGTTTTCCAACAGGGCCCAGGCTTTAAGCTTTCGTAAAGGCACTGGCTTCTTTTCCTACCTCTTATCAATTTCTTACAATGATGCCTGCCGTAAAATTAAGGTTCTCCAAACTGATGGCAGTGCACAAAGAGGTATAAGCATGGTCTGGAATGACATCTTATACACAGTATTAAAATTTAGTTAACTCTTCAAGCAATTAATCAGTGCAAATTTCTCTCTATGCAGGTGAGGCTGTGGCAGAAGGTGAATTCTGAGCATACGGGACCCCCTTGAAATTGCACTGCCTTTTGTGATAAGATTCAGCTATCAAAGTGAGGAGGAAAAAAATGGAACGGGCTTGCCAACAGCAAATGTGCTGAAAAAGCACTATGGTCCACTACAAGCATACTCCTCCTGATGCAATAATATTTTCTTATTAAAAAAATGCTGGGTTAGAAATATCTCAACTGCCTTTCACACTTTGGAGATCGTCGTGAAGAAGATTGCTGAAGAAACATTTCTGTTTGGGGGCACAAAGAGACAAGAAATTCACAGGCAACATAACATGTTCTAGGACCAGTCAGGAAAACATACACTTAAAATTCATATAATCATAAGGAAAGGCAACACGTTCCAAAAGTTGAGTCATATGCCTATGGTTTTACATATAATCCATCCTGAAATGTATCTGAGGCTACCAAAGTCATGCCTATTTTAGAGGAAAAATCAATTGAAATCAAAGGCATACAACACCAAAATCTTGCTACAGAGAGGGTTTGGAAGACGAAGATACTAAATGGCTAATTCATTAAATACGCTGGAGAGCTTACATTTTATTGTCTAAGTGCATTACAACATGATTTTCAATGACTATTTCTCCTCCAGTGTTTTTCTCTTACACATCTATTTTTGCTCATTTAAGGACTGATGGTGAAAAACTATGTAAATCTCTGTTCTTGTGAAATTAGAACAGCTTATAGGAGTTAAAGCACTTCCCCTATGAAGACAGGCTGAGGGAGCTGGGCTTGTTCAGAAGGGTGACCTCATTGCAGCCTTTCAGTACCTAAAGAGAGCCTCCAAAGAGAAGGGGAATCAACTCTTTGAAAGGGTCGATAACTGCAGGACAAGGGGAAATGGTTTTAAGCTGGATGTCAGGGGGAAATTCTTTACAGAGAGAGCGGTGAGGTACTGGAACAGGCTGCCCAGAGAGGCCGTGGATGCCCCGTCCCTGGAGGTGTTCAAGGCCAGATTGGATGGGGCCCTGGGCAGCATGGTCTGGTATTAAATGTGGAGACTGGTGGCCTGCATGTGGCAGGGGGGTTGGAGATTCATGATCCTTGAGGTCCCTTCCAACCCTGGCCATTCTGTGATTCTGTGATTCTGTGATTTTTTTGATGAGTAATATCCTATCAGACTGTTTTGCCATATTTGTCAGTTTCTTTTCACAAGATATTCAACCTAGATAACAAGAACAAGGCCCTAGATACATTACAAAGTGTTAAGTATTGACAGGCCTCAGAACATACCATACAGATTCCATGCTTTTGGGTGAACTAATTTATTAACCTGGGACTTATCTGGAGAAAGCCATTCATCTTCTTCCCCAACCACCCTGCTCCCCCCATTTTTTTTTAAACACTTTTGGTATTTCCCTGCTGTATGAATTGTCTATGCCATTTTGACAAAATAAAAATAAACGGCAGTAGTTGTGAATATCTTGAACACTCATTCTGAATGCACAATTTTCATTTTGAAGCTCTAGTTCCAATGAATTCAGACGGAGAATGCTCCCTCTTTAATGCCTTTTGCATTTCAACTAAATGCCTCTTCATTGGAAATCAGGGGATTCTGGCCTATCTGAGACAGAGGAGTTTCTTAAAAATGATCCACCAGAATACCTCATAATCACAGTTTGCAAGATCTAACAAATGCAGCAGTTGACATGCCTAAGGACAAAAAGTGAGAAGAAATATGGTGGCTCTCTTGGCTGCTAAAACCCATTCTCTAGGTGCTCTGCCATGTCTACATGGGCATGATTGTTGGGTGCATTTCTGCAGGCAGTGGCATCTTCAAGCCATGTGTAACCACAGAGATGTTCACCACTGACAGACACCACTGCCAATTGTGCAAGAGATCCTGACACATGACATGAGACCTCCCATCATCTCTGCCACATTTCTCTTGGGCAGCTATGAGCACTGCAGTGGCTCCACGGGAGGGCTGCTGCTAATCAAGGAACAGGAGCTGCAGAGCTAGGAATGATGACCACCCACATCAAGACGTGTCTGCAATTTCTCTTTTCTGGGTTTTTCCAGTTTTCTCTTCCTTTTACTGGTCTTGGTTTTCCTTTCAGCTTTCTCTTGAGTTGTCTGTCACTCTTCCCCCTCTGACTTCCTCCACCTACCATCTGCTTGCATCTCAGTGTAAGAGTTGGTGATGAGTGCACCATGTCACACTCTTCCATGCAGGATCGTGTAATGGAACAAGTACTGTGGTTTGACCTGGTTCATCCCACTTCTGCATTAGCTGATTTCTGCAGAGATTCTCTGTATGGATTGTACTCAGAATGTGACAACTAAGCATGGCTCATAAACTGCCAGCAGTCTTCCCAGTTTGCATTTTGAAGAGTTCAGCTGCAGTCTGGGGTAATGTGTTGGTCTTTAAGCTGATGTTCTATCTCACACTCTATGCAAACATCAGCACTGAGACATTTGTTTTTAATTCCCTCCTCATATTACAGTAGAGACAGCAAACAATAAAATCAACCTGTAATGATTTCTTGGGCTCAACCCAGCTGCTGAGCAAATTAAGGCTCTAACAATGACAAGGCTGCTGGGTCCTGGAAAGCAATTGCCAACATTGCACTAGGCAGTGTGTCCTGCCTGCAGCTGCCTCTTCGGCCGTGGGAAGCTCTCCCAGCTTTGGTACACCTGGCAGTCACAGAGATCATATCTCCAGGGTTCACTTCTTCCTCCTCCTGCCATTTTATATAGCTAGGGGAACTGGAGAGGGAAGAGTCCTCTGATGGCAACTGCTGCAGAGCCAGAGGGTGACTGAAGCCAAGTGTCATCTCATGCAGCTATGCATGGGCCCATACAGGCAATTCCAATGGCAAACTGTACGTCTGGAGAAAGCTGCCCAGCTTTTTGCAATGTATGTTCTTATGTGATGAATAAATCACAGATGCAGCATGGGATGACATCAGAAAAAAAAAAAAAAGAAGGTGCAACAAGAAACCCATACAGCGCATAGGTACCTCCCCTTCTGTTGCACGGATGATGGGCAAAACAACACCTTGCATTTCTCCAGTTCCTCCATAAACAGACATCAAACCACTCAGCAGAAGCACCACTTCAAAACATTTCCACAAATTATCTCAATTTTACAAAATTATCTCAATCAAGCATCTTTAAAATGCCTGCCTGCCTTGAAAGACCACCCACTCATGCACTTAACCAATGCTGGGGATGTTCAGCCCCTGACTAAGGGGCTGTGTAACAACTGAAACAACCTAAAGCTGCCCTCAAGATACAGAAAGGCTCTGAATTGCATCCATGTTGCTCTACCTGGGAGCTCCTGATGAACAGCTCTGTGCCAGTGCTTCCTCTCCCTGCAGGCAGGAAATCTCTTTTTGTAATTGAGTAAACAGGGAGAAAATGTTACTTGGAATTATAACACGGAGCAAGGAAGAGAGGCAGAGCAAACCAGCACCAAAAACAGGTAGCTGAATTACTGTCCTCTGAATAGAGTACCATCAAGGGACCCAGGGCCATCAGAGGAAAACCATTCATCCGTTCACAGGTTTTTGCTCTTGCATTAAACTCAGGCAAAATTTGCCCATTTTGAATCCTTCCACCTACATGGACAAAACAAAACATCAGAAGGATGACTATCAGTAAAATGCTGTGTGTGTTTAGGAGAAATTTCTCATGCTAGTGCAGTATTTTGGAGCAAGACTACAGAGGCTTAAAAAAAAAACAAAAAACACAGTAGCAGCACAGTCTGTAGATATTCTGCTCAGGTTTTGTTGTTGTTTCCCTTAAATCGTTCTTGCCTAGAGGTCTTTATCCTAATGGAAAGATAAAACCTCTACCTCCCTCACTGAACATTCTAGTGAATGTTCTAAAGATTCTGTTCACAGTGTATGTGCAGTCAGTGCCTTTCTGGCTGTTTGGCACATTCTCTCCAGCAGACGAAAGCTAAATGCTCAGGTATGAGCCCTGCTAGGGCAGTGGTCCTTCTTCTACCAGGGCAGTGGTCCTTCTTCTCTCTACAGGTGAGCTGATGGTCATGTGAAAGGCACTGCCTAACCCTGGTGGACATCAATGCCCAACTGCAGGTGAAGTATTACATTCACATTATTTCTCATTGCCTCTATTTTGATTGACTGGTGAGTAAATGGGGCTTTAGTGTGCAAGAAGCGGTTGATGCCAAGATTTTAGGTGCTTTATTAACAGCTAATGTGAAAACACTGAAGCTGCAATCACTTCCAGACTGGGAGACTGAACTTGGGAGCGCTGCTCGGTGTTTCAGCAGTGCTCTCTGTTTGGCCACACAGCAGATCTGGGACAAACCTTGGCTGCATGCTCACTCTGAGGGGCACGGCAGGGCTGGGGCTAAAGCAGCAGAGCTGCTCCTGCCACACAGCTCTCACCTTCTGCCTCAGGTTCCCAACAGTGCATGAGCATCTGGCTCACTGTGCTGCTCCAGTGGCTTCTCAAGAGGACAGAACTCAGGGCAAAGGAGGAAACTTCAAGCTGGTTTTCACACAGGAATAAGAACTGATGCAGCACTTTTTTGCCCCTGATTTCTGTGAGTGACTGGCAGGTTGACAAGGTTCTTTGTTTAGAAAGAGATCATTATGAGGTGGATAAACGTGCATATTTTTTCCTTTTTAAATATTCAGCAAGTCACTAACTCACAGCAGAGTAGTGGGTGCCCTGTCAGCTGAATATCGTTTACCAAAGTTGACACATTCAAAATAAGGCAAGGACCTGAATTAGTTACAAACCAGAAAAACAAATACAACTAATATTAGAACTCAATTTATATTGCTTATGATGACAATGCTGGCAGACCTCGTCATGTGAGATCTTAGAGCTATAAATATATTTAGTGTAGAGCAAACAAACATTTTTGAACATTTTTTACATGCAGGGCTTAATGCATTACAGTTTTTTGGCAGAACAAAAAATAGCACCAGACCAAAAACATGTCTTACTTTTTAATGGAAAAACAAGCTAGTAGAACAAATTTCCAAAAAAGGAAATCTCCAATCTATGCGTGCAAGTACCCAAGCTTGTCTCCAACTCTTCTCATTCAGTTTAATAAGAGAGGAAATCAGGCCAGCAGAAGTTTACAGACTAATGCAATTACAAAGTGGCTCAACAAGTGCTGATTTGTCTGCTATCTACGACACATGATAAAGTTATGGTAACAGATCTCCTTCTCCTTTCCCAACACTGAATTCTCACTAAGCAATTCATCAGAAAGGATGCTTTTCATGAGAGAAAGCAGTTGTCAGCTGCTGGAAAATGTATGAATGACCACTTCTTATAGCTATTTTTAAGACCCATTAGCTAACGGAATAATAAGATTTACCTATAAATAACAACGCATTTTCCTCAGATGGTGTTTAACATTTCTTACATCACAGGTGGAAAAAAAAAAAAAAAGAATCCTCTTAGCAGGTCTAGCATTAAAAGGCAAATAAAACTAATAACCTTTGTGCTGCTTCAAAATTACCACAGAATTCCTGTGAAGACAAGGATACGATGCACTATTAAAAACTGACTCACTGTAAAAAAACACTTGAAGACAACTGAGTTGTTTTGCTGTTTGCAAGTGGGACAAACGTGGGAAAGAGCCTCTCTTCTGGAATGGTGTGCAGAGAGCTGGACCAACTCCAGGTGTACTGAAAGCAGAGACCCCGTCTGTTGGAGCCACAAGCACTGCAGATCATGCACTTAGAACATAAACACTGGAATGCTGGTGCTTAAAGCCAAACTCATCCTGACGCCTTAAGGAGTGGTTTTGAGATCAGACTCAGCTACACCTTACTGATGTGTGTACATTCAGATGTAAACACTTGACCTTTCAGATGTTCAACTTAGCAACTGTTTGGAGGATTTTTCAAGGTCCCATCCACAAGGGAGAAACAAAACATGTTAGAAATCCAACTGGATTACAGATGTGACTAGTAATGTCAAAGAATCTGAGATTCAGACAGAAAAAATGTACAGTGCTACTTAATATTTACTACCACCTCAGCAGAAAAATTACTGAGACTGCTTCATAGTGTGCTGGTATTCAACACAGCAACCTACTTCTCTGAACCAAGCGCAAGCTCTGTTCAGCTTGTCTGCTGGTGGGGAAAGGACCCAGTGGGAATCTTACCCCAGTTGGGACCTCTGATTTGTTGTGTCAGAGCATGCAAAGAGGATGCTGCCATTCCACCCAGATTTTGTTTGCACAGCACTCTAGTACTCTGCTGGGTGAGCACTATTACAGCATGTAAATTTGGACATGAACTAAGAAGTACTTCACAGAATCACAGAATGGCATGGCTTGGAATAGACCTTAAAGCCCATCCAGTTCCAACCACCTCTACCACGGGCTGATTGCTACCCAGCAGATCAGGTTGCCCAGGGCTCCATCCAACTTGGCCTTAAGCACCTCCTGGGATGGAGCATCCACAGCTTTTCTGGGCAATTTTGTATGGTGTCAGCTGGTAACTTCCAAAACCATATCTGGACAGAGCTTTGCTGGGAAAGTGAGCTAAGCAGAATTTACTCAAAGGCATATTATGCCTCCAGTCAGGAAACTTCTACCGTCTGAACATCTCAGCAACTGACAAAGAAACAACCTGGCTAATGTGCTTATCAGTGTGTTAGCACTGACATCTCTTCTTTCAATTAGTGTAGTCACAAAAGGATAAAGAAAAGATCATGGCTTTGTGAGGTAACATGACATCCAGCTATTACAGAAGCTCTGCAGAAATCTGCAATGTGATTAGGGCCATTTCTTCAAAGCCCAGCTAGCCCAGGCTCCTACCTGAGTGGTGCATCCTGGCACACTGTAGTTGATACACAGAATCTCTCACTCTCAGGTTTGGCAGAAATTCCATTTTGGGCTCATAACACAAGCTGTAGTCTGCCTGGCTGCTAGGTTCACCTCTAAACTGCAGTGTGGGATGCACGTGGCTGCTGATGGTCCTCATTCATGGCAGTGCTCAAAGGACAGGCAACAGATCCAGAACAGGCTACTCCAGTGTACAAGAGCCCGTAAAACCTGATGACTTCTAAACTGCATTACACACATGGCACTATGTGTAGCACTCGTTAGGACACAAATGGTGACTCTCTGACATGCAGCTCACAGCCATCATGGGAGCACAGGCCAACCCCATCTAAAGCTTTGCAAATTATTGGCATAACCACAGAATCACAGAATTGCAGGGTTTGGAAGGGACCTGTGGAGATTTCTCAGTTCAAATCCCTGCTAAAGAAGGCTCCCTGCAGGGTTGCAATGGTAGGTGTTCTGGATGGTCTTGAATATCTCCACAGAAGGAGACCTCACAATCTCTCTGGGTAGCCTGTTCCAGTGCTCTGTCACCCCTGCAGTAAAGAAGTTCTTCCTCATATTTGTATGGAAATTCTGACATTACTGCTAGTGCCCACTAATTCTTGTTCTGTCACTGGGCACTGTTGAAGAGAGCCTGGTCCCATTTTCTTAACATCTGTCCTTTAGTATGTATAAGCACTGATAAGATCTCCCTCAGTCTTCTCTTCTCCAGGCCAAACAGTCCCACATGTCTCAGCTTTTCCTTGCAGGGGAGATGCTTCAAGCACCAACAATTTTTGTGGCCCTCTGCTGGACTCCCTTCTCCTTCTTGAAATGAGGAGCCTAGAACGAGACATGATACTCCAAGATGGCCTCCCCAGGTCAGAGTAGAGGTGGAGGATTACCTCTCTCACTCCGCTGGCCATGTTCTTTTTAATGCAGCTCAGGACACCACTGGCCTTCTTGGCCACAAGAGCACACTGCTATCTCATGGGCAACCTGCTGTCCATCAGGACGCCCAGGTCCCTTTCAGCAGAGCTCCTTTCCAGAAGGTCAGTCCCTTATCCATACTGATGCATGCTCTCTACACTTCTCCTTGTTGAACCTCACCAGATTCCTCTCCACCCAGCTGTTCAGTCTGCCCAGATCTCAATGAATGGCAGCACAGCCTTGTGATGTGTCCACTCACCCCTCACAGCTTTGTATCAGGAGAAAACTTGCTGAGAGTGCATGCACCCTATCCCCTCACCAAATTTTGACTAAAGGTAACTAACACACTGCTTGATCAAGACATTGGTTCTGTTGTAGATCCTATGAATGTCACAAATTTATTGTCACGTTTCAATTTTGTAACGTGAACTATATTGTAAGCAATGCCCAACTATGCCAAAATCCCAGATACCTCACCTTGACCAGTACGTCTGGAAATATGATTAATACTTGGAAGCTTTAGGCACAACCCAGCTGTAAACTGCAGTGTGCTGAATACTACTGAAACATAGCTCTAACACAGCAATAACAGCCTTCTTACAGCCCCATCCAGAGTTAATCAAAGAGGTGGATACATGAGTGACAAGATGAAAGCAACATGAATGAAAAGCAGAAGCTATGCACACACCATAAGAATGATAATTCCTAGCCAGAGTATGCTAGCTCACCAATAACGAGACTTCAATAGAGATGCTCAGAAAGTTTCTTGGATTGTTAGACAGACAATAATTAACACCATATATCAGAATTTCTCCAAAGACCACAGGTTATGTAAGAAAAGAAGTGATTGCTCAACACACATCAGACAAAGCTGCCAGTGCTTCAGAGCAGAAAGGAGCATGAGATGTTTCTGTCTGCAATGGGAAGTGTTAAGAGAGCAAGACCAAGAGCAAAGTAATGCACATCTTCTAACAGGAAACTGTTAGCTGTGAGTATAATTAATGAAAGGAACAATTTAATGCAAGCTGTGATGAATGCTCCCTTGCTGGACAAGTGGAATCAAAACTGGATGTTTTTCTAAAAGATAAGCTCTAATCCAAACAGAAGCCAATTTAGGGATATTCAGTGGCCTGTGTCACAACGCTAGTCATAATGTGATCACAGCTGACTCTTTAAACCTTCTAACCCTTGGATGTAATGAATCATGAATATCAATGGTACCGTTCCTTCCTCCAGCAAAGTGTCTGGTGATACGGTGCCTGGATGTGGGTGGGTTATGATTAATGATGCATTTCACTACGATTTTGCTCAAGAACTTTTTTCCCTAATGATTGCTGTGGCTTGAACAATACATTCTTCTGGGAATTACAACAAAAAATGAATTCGGCAAAAGTTCAATTTTTTTACCCTTAAACACTGGTATTATTTTGCTTCCCAGCACAAGATGAGCAAGGATTTTGGGAACAGAAGCCGAGTTTTAATTAGTTAGAATTTATACCAAAACAAGCAGAAATTATGAGCGCATGATCAGGATCTGTTTCTTATTAGTGCCAGAAAATGTCAGTGAAGTTATACAGCCGTATGCTCAAACCTATAGCTACAACTGTTGGAAAAGCAGCCAAAAGCCTCTCTCGCTGAGTGAGAACAGTAGAAGTGGTGCTCAGGTGCTGGAGACACAGGAAGACACTTCTGGTTACCCATCACAGAACGTGCTGAAACCACCACTCCTTCCTTGCCCCAGATGATCTTTATTACCTTCTTTCTGCCTCCTTCAGGCTGTGGCACCAAGGGTGCTGGGACTTCCATTTCTTTTCAGTTTCATGAAAGGACTTCCCTACACCTTGTTTCTAGATGGATAGGTCTGCTTATCCCTCATCTTCCCCTGCCTTAGTTCCTGCTTGTTCTATTCTTTCACCATTTCTAGGGTCTCCTGACACCATTATTTCATTTCTGTTCCACTGGCTAACAAACCACTGGGATTCCAACATCCATGGTGTTATTTATATCCATAAATTCTAAATTCAGGCTGAGGTTAAGTGAGGTAAATGAATGATATTATGCAATTCTTTGGTGTTTGCAGCAAGTTCTGTGGATGTCTGGAGATCCCACTTGCGGTCTTTTGGTTTTCTGATTCTTATTAATATTGTTTGAATTATTCCTCTGGTACCTAGATTACTCCTTGGTTTGGTTCTCATGTTGCACTCAGAAACCTTGCTTTCAGTGATCAGCAACAAGACTTACTGAGGGTATTAGTCTTCATTTTGGTAACAGTGATGCTCAGTATCAACACAAACAGATTTACAGTGAAGGAAATGTGAAGAAAAGTCAAAGCATTCTTGTTTTTGGAAGATAATATTCTAAATTAGATACTGAGGTCCCAGAATTATTTTTCTCATTTAGATTTCCTTAACTTTGGAACAGGATATGTTGTTTTGAAATTGCCATGCTACTTAAGGACAACCAGATAAATATCACTGGACTTCAGCATGGGAACTTACCACTTCCATTCAGCTGATCACCTCTCATTGGAAGCGTTCATCCTTTTATTTTTGCTTTTAAAGCCCACATAAATCTTACTTTTAAAACTTTGATTTTTACAAAGTTTGAGTTGCAAGTTATGGAATATACAAAAAAACGTTATTTGTGTTTCTTTAACTACTTCTTCTTTTTTTTTTTCAAACATACCAAAATATAAATGTTTAACAGATAACGTTTATAGTTTTCAAGAGAAAATTGAAAATGTCTTCTTTTGAATGCAGAGCCCTGAAATATCACTCTCAAATACTTAAAGGACAGCTATTCAAATTCCATTCCCACAAGCCTTCTCTTCACTAAAAATGTTACTGTTTGTTCTACTTATGTCACTATGTCTAATTCAACATTTAATATCAGGATTAAAGATGGGCAATAAACAGAATATGCCAGAATAGATTACATCTTTATCCCTGCACAACTGTAGGCTTGTTATGGGAGGAGGTTTTATTGGCTGAAGCGTGAAGGAAGAGAACTTTCTTCAACAGCACTACATTAACAATGCTTGTAAAGCCAATTGCAGATTGCCAAAGACCCTGCGAAACCAAGTGTTTATTAAGCAGGTAAAATGGGATCAGCTGCATGCGATGGATGATATCCAACACCTAGGTTACATACTTTGGTTTAGTATCTCACTGGTGAAAATCAGATTGCTGACCCAGCTCTAGTTTTGAAAAAAATGTGTCAGCACCAATTGCTAAGACTGCTGTGCACAACATCTACTTAAACAGAAAGGAACAGTTTAGTTCAGTGTTAAGATGCTTGAGGTTATAATGACCACACAGCTGTCTTCAAAGACACGCTCTCCTTTGTTTGAGTGAGTAGAAATAACAGCACCCCAGTTAACAGACTTATTTCTCTCAGACCTGGAACAGTTTTCCATCTAGATAAAGGAAATGAAGAGCAGAGAATGAAAGCCCATGCAGCTAAACACCTAATGCGTGTAAAAAGCAAATGCAGCAGTGAATGCTTCCACACCTTGGGCAGACCATGTGGCGTCAATGCTAAAACCTGAAGGCCGACAGGGAAAATGAAAGCTGCAAAGAACTGGGATCACCACTGAAAAGCAGAAGAATGAGCATCACGCTGCAACAAGAACAAGCTAGAAGTGGCTTAAATGCCATTTGCATTTGATGATAATAAATCTCTCTAATCATGCAGCAATCTGACTAATTCCATTTGCTCAGACATGATTACTGAAGTCCTTCAAAATCAAGAAACTCCTTTTAAAAGCACAAAACTCTTTAGACAATCCTCTTTATTTTTCTTTTTAAGCCTCCGGAGGTCAGCCTGACATTTGAGAGCTTTTCTCTGCAACCAGAAAAAAACAAGCAACTTTTCCCAGTTATTTTTAAAGCATGTCAATTTTTTTTTCTGTACTTCTTCAATTGTATGACCTGTAAGTTTAAGAGGAATGCTAACTATTGTGAAACTAAGAGCCAGAAAGACTGGCAATACAGGAGGGATGTAACCAGCAATAAGCAAGCCCCATCCAGCCACGCTGCGTTTGCCACCCTTTCTTCTTCAATGCTGAGAAAAGGACTGGCATTGCATGATCACTATCTACGTGATCAGAGAGTCATCTTCTGCTTCTACATAATGTCAAGCACGAGTCAGCTCCTCCTAGGATGTTTTCATATTTACTTTTTACCAAGACAGACTACCGGTCTGAAATGGCACCCCAGTTCCAAGATGAGATGATGGTTTTCCACCGTGACAGGACATGGATTGTGGTAAGGAGAGTTACGTTAGAAATCAGCCTCAAGAACCTTCTTCCTGGAAAATGCCAGGAAATTGTATCCGCTCTGTACTCTGAGGAGAACAAGCCAGGAGTTAATTCACCTGAATCACTGAAGACATAATGAAAACAGCTTTGGTTACCTATGGGAATTTATTTGCTTCAAGTGCTGGAGTTAATAAATGGTTGTTAGAATCTGAGAACTGTCAGCTAGAAACGTTATCTGAATGCAGTCATAACCTGAGCACTTCTTCCAAGTCTTGCTATTAGCATGCCACTTTAAAATGCACTAAAATCCGGAGATGTTGCAAAAAATGCCCATGTGCACAAAGGAAAAACAGCACTGAGTTGAGCAAAATGTACCTCATTGAAGTGAAAGGACTGTATCTACCTTTACAGATAAGGCCTTTCAGTTTCATCTGAGCTTAAACTCAAAACAATTTATTGCGAACACAGAGCACTCAACAGTTAAGTAACACACCTGGATAGGCTGCACCTCTGCTTTGGGGAATTTATGTTTCTGCAGTTCTTCCTTGCTTCCTACGGGCTGAGCACAAATTACAGATTTTTAAATGAGCAGCATTCATTAAATCAAATTACTGGTAAAACCACATTGCTAAATGCGCTCCTAATTAGTCTTAGAATAGTTTTGCTGTGCACCAGGAGACAGAGGTAGCTGTCGTTTCACTAATCCCATCTGTGCTAACTCCAAAGCCCCTAGCAATAACTTTGAAGGAAAATACACCGAGAGCACCACTATAAATAGTATCATCTAGCTATGGCCACAGAATCCACATACACCCACTACCACATCACTCAAACCAAGAGGAGTTTTGCTGCTGGCTTCCTCAGGATTGGTCTTGAAGTCTTAGTGTGAAAAGCAGCCTTCACACATGTCAAAGGTGACTGGCACAGTTTTCCGAGCATTAAATGTTAAATGGAGATTTTGGCTGGCCCACTGGCTTGCATAAACAGCAAGGATGAAATATTGCAGCATTCCTCCAGAAAGGTCAACTGCATGCTCTCATCAGTTCCCTAATTAATATGATTTAATAAATATTAATGTAAAGAAATGCCTGCAAAGGCAAAAGTTAACATGAAATTTATCACTGGCTAGACTAGTTAGCTCATTTCAATAGAGAAACACAGATACTTGGTGGAAAGAAACAAATATTTATATTAACTGATATTGTTTGCTTTTGAAATCTGCAACGGAGAACTGTAACCCACAAGAAGCTTCCCCACGATTGCCAAATGCATGGTTTCAAAGCTTCCTACCCGCAGAAAGTCCCATGTAATTTACTCCTCCTGAGCAGAGCTGTAAATAATGCTTCCAACTTAGTCTTAGACAGTTGTCTTTGCACATGTGTAACGAACACGTGGCTGTGGACAGCAGGCTGTGCCTTCATAGGCTGGCATGGCATAGCAGGCACGACCACGCGTTTGGGAGATGGGAAAGCCATCTCTGCCTGTTCTTGAGAAAGCAGCTAAGGAAAGAAAGCTCACGGCCCGACTTATTTCAATGAGGCAGTCACCTGCCCAGCAGATTTCACTGGACCACAAATACACACTTCCTTGTTTGAGCAGGTGTCACAACCGCACAGTCATACTGCAGTGACAATAGAGGATTCTAATCTTATAACCTTATAAACCTTATAAAGTGGGCAAATGAAAATCTGATAAGTATGTTCCCCAGGCATCCTATTTAATTTTTGGCTCAGCTAGTATCCTGAATTGAAGCCCAGAGACTGAACCACAGCCAGTACTGGCATTCTGCTTTCTGACACCTTAATGCATTTGGATTTCAACATCCTAAATTTATTGTCATTGCTCTAGTACTTGAAGCATTCTGCAGTGCATGCAGCTCAATGAAGAATGTCATGCCTTCAGGGATTCGGATTCGCTGAACACGTGGCCAAATTTTCTTTTCATTTACAGCTTCTGATAATACATGGGGCTCAGACACACTACAGCTTATGACCACAGAATTGTATTAAAAAGACAGAACCAGGACAATAAAAAGCACTGCACAGAACTTCCTGAATATATATATATTCAGGATATATATATATATATATGTATCGGTAATGCTAGATTAAGACACTGGGTTAAAAAAAGATGACAAGAGCTTCTGCAAAAACGATCTTTAGAGACTTGCTAACTGTGAAAGCTAGGAGAGCATACTGCAGATCTGTATTTCTCCAGAAGCTTTAGCAATACAGTAAGGCACAGCAAATGCTTCTAAATGTTACTCTGTCTTGCTACCGTATGTGCATGGGTGAACACAATGAGTACCTGTACGTGTCTGGAATTACAGAGGGCTGGGGCAGCCAACAGGACAGGAGGAATAAGGCAAACCATACCAGAATTCATTGACATTACAGGGTGGAAAGGACACTGAGCTCTTTCCATCCTCATATAACTCTGTTCTAAATATATCTAGATCAGCTCTGGCAAAACCCTTTGCAGAAGGAGATCCCACCAACATCCTGGAGACGCTGTTCAGGGGTGACTTCACACAGACATCAGCATTTTGGAAGTCCTAGCACTGCCCTATCCCTCCTTGACACAATAAAGATAAATAAGTAAATAAATACGGGAAAATTATAACTCAGCAGTCCAGGAGCACCCAGCATTAAGAGTTCCATGCCAAACAGGCATGGACATTATCATGGTCCTGTGAGAGCGCCACGGTCCCAATCCACAGAACAATAGCATGTGTTGTATTGTCACAAGCATGCAGAAACAAAAATTCTGGGATTAATTTTTGGATAACTTTTGGTCCTTTTATTACTTGAGACAAGACAGTAGACATTTCTGAGGCCAGCAAGTAGGTAAGGACATTATCCTTACACTCACTAAAATACATTTTAAAATCTGATTTACTCAAATTAAAACAGGAGAGATTACTTATGTTCTTTTGGAAGGCTGTTGTATAGATGGTGACAGCACAAAATGCCAGCTCCATCCCAAAGCTTACATAATAATGACTAAATGATCTACAGAACCTGTATAGTTTGGATCCCTTAGGATGGAAAGGATTAGAAAAGGCACAGTCAGAATGAACAGGCAACAACAGCAAATAGAAAATCTCCTAGTAGAGAAAAGCAGTTTAGTATTCTGGTTGCTAGTATGCACTTTCTAGAGTGACTTTTGATATTTCCAAATCATAAAAGCTGGTGAGAAGCAAGTCTTGAAACATATACAAGCAAGATGAGAGAAATGGCACTTTTTATTTTGACTTACTTTTTCCTTGGTGCAGAGGGATGGAAAAAAAAAAAAAAAAAAAAAAGCCCATCATGATGCAATAATTAGAAGCCATACATTTCAGTATTTCTTTGCTACTTTTGAGGCTAGAAATGTATTTCAAGAATGGAAGGTATTTCTGGCATTTGTCATTTCTGGAAGGAAAAGCCATACCAAATATTTCAAGAGCTGAGATAAAATCAGGAGAATTGAGGACGTGCAACAGGTATTTTTGAATTGCAAAGTAACTCTTTCATATTAAATGCCATCAGAGACCAGCGGACTGCTTTCATGGAAAAACACTGCAATGTACTGTGAGAGTAAGTATACAAATAATGACATCCCAAGCTAAATTAAATTTACACTTTTCAGATGTCAATCTTGCTGATAGTTGTTCTGCTGCTACAGTTAATTGCTGTGCTTTCGTGAGTCCTCAAGGCTAGCACTCCTGAAGACAATCCAATCTGGGAGACAACCAGCACGTATTAAGCAACTAAAGGGACTCAGAATCAGAAGACCTGGATTTCATTCTCCTATCTGCTGCCGACATGCTGCATGACCTTGAATAAAATACTGAACTTATCCAGGCTTCAACCCTTCCTTAACGTGCAGCTCCTAAGACTGCCATGAGGTATAATTAATTAATTCATGCCTATAAATCTTTCAAAAGCTTAGTGATAGTTGGGACTATGGAAACAAAATTATTAGCAGTATTTTCCAATTGCAGATGGACAGAGTGATGTAGAAGCCCTTTTCTACTGTGCTGTTCAGTAGGAATAGAAAAGCAGAGACACATAAACATACACAACAAACAACTTCTTACTCATTCCTTCAACACTAACAAAATGGGAGTAGACAGCGCAGGAATAAACATTATGCACTGCTACAGAGGAAGGGCTCTCTGACATTGCCTGTCCTTCACAACACGTTCTTAAGATTACAAATTACACATGTTTAACAGAAGTATAAAAATAAATTGCTCTTACCCGCAGCCCCTGCTCCATGGACAAGCAGAGAACCTGCCAGGGTGCCGTGTACCTGAACATGTTTGGCCCCTTCTGTAGACAGACTAAATAGCAAAAGGCACGCAAGTATCTCAGGTCTCCTGGCTGCTTTTCATCTGAGGGATGCTTGAATTGAGAGAAATTCCTCCAGCTCTACACTTCAGTGGCCTCTTCAGCAGAATCTAAGACACAGCTACAGCCATTCCACTTGCACCCGGAGGAACTGAATAACTAATTCAATAAGAGGCTTTTTTCTTAGGAAGAGCTTAGCTCAAACTCAATTAGCATAAATAGGGTGATAACCTTTGAACCTCCCAGTCCTCCTCCTGGAGGTCACTCCCTCCCCTGCAAATCTTGAATGTTTGTTTCCAGCGGTGGCATTTGACTCCACTTTAGAAGCTATCAGAGATCATCTCAGCTATTTCTCGCATTTGTTGCAAAGATTTGCCACTTCACTACTTTTGCTATTACGTTTTAGCTGGGCACAAAGGAACTCCATTTTTCTGCAGCAAGGACGGAACCGCCTTCCCCTCTTGGGCATAGTGTTCTCTCTTTAGCAGTGTGCAGCATCTTGCTGAAGAGATTCACATACATGCGGCTATAAGCACTCTCACCATAAAGCCACTGCAGTAAAAAAATGAAACAAAAGAAACAAACAAACAAACAAACAAAAAACAAACAAGACAAAACAAAACAAAAAAAATAACCCAAACCAACCAAAAACCTACCAACCTAAATGATATTGAAAGGCTTTCTCCAAAATGCATGAAATAAGCTCTTTGAAACACAGGAAATGTCATATACTGTCATCTCGCCTGTAATAAGCTTTCCCTTTTAAAAGGATCATTAGTTTTGCAGACCAAGGCCCAGACTCCAAGAGTCTGAACAACATAAAAGAGCAAAGCTTTGTTATTTGCAGCATTTATGAGATTTTACTGATGAACTGAAATAGCACTTCCGTATCCTGATAATGCCTTAGAAACCTGTGAGACGCTGCACGCATGCAAATCCAGCCGCACACATCAAGCCACTGGCTCATCTTGGCTTTTCTTTTTCTTCAGCAGAGGAAGAAGAAGTAATTGTAGGTTTATACTGACTCTAATCTGACTTAGGGATCTTCATTATTTTATCTCCTGCCACAGTCCCACCCAGATAAGATACAAGGAAGCTGAGGAACAATGCAAGACTCATCCTTATGAGCTCAGTGTGCCAAAACAGTAAAGCACTTCTGCAGGTGAGCCTCAGAAGTCTGGGCAGCACCAGCAGAAATATTCACACATTTGATGGTTTTGTTAGAAAGAGTTCTCTGAGAAAGTCACTCTCATAAACAGTCCTTCCTGGCTCAGCAGCAGACAGTTGCCAGAAAAACCCAAACAAGTGCAGGCATCACTAGGCTTGGCCAGTACGCAACACACAGGTGAATACTGACTCGGCTGAGATGTCTGCTGCAACACCCACATCTGTTGCAGAGACACAACTGACAAGGAAGAGGGGCTACCTGCAAAAATGTGGAACTGCAGACCTGTTTCACAGGATCAAAACTATGCATTACAGACAGTGCTTAGCAGTGGCTTTAATTATATAGGCCTTTACTTTGGGAGCACGTGAAGCTGGGGCTTCATGCTTTGACGTTTCCAAACAGCTTTCTGAAAGCTTCAAATGATTACAGTTATTTCTTCAATAGCTGGAAGTGATTTAAGCCAGAACAACCCAGGTACCATGGCTAATATTTCAGCGATTAAAATGCTTTTAGAACAATCAGAATGGGAGCAGATGACAAATCCTGTTCCTGAGTAAGAATCCGGACATGACGCTAACATGGATTACTGGAGGACTTAGGTTACAAAGGCAGGAAAGATGAACTGCCTTGTGCTAAAATGACATGCACTTCTTTGCAGGCTGGGAGTGTGGCCAAGGGTAGAAAGGCAAGTTTTGGTGACAAACAGCCGTTCCACACATCCCTTCAACACTCCCTTGGCAGGATAAGATATCTGCTGGAACGGAAACAATTCTGTTCACATGCGCTTTCATCTTTTATCCACTTAATATCTTCCATTTTTTATTAAATGCTTTCATTACCCATGTAACACATTTTTATCATAAAATTTAATTCTGAAGGCAAATAAGAATATAAATAAAGAACAGAGCAGGTGAGGAATTAAGTGTCTGCAGAGTCAACAGTGAAACATGCCTGCTACAATGTCCCAAACCTAAGTTATCCCAAGAAATATCCTAACATTAATTTTTTTTGCCCAATATAGCCCATTAAGCAAGCTTCTTAATGAGAAGGTCTTTGATCTCTGTTTTCTTAGAGGACAAACTGACTTTTCTTGAAAACTGCTAGCCAAGAAAGCATACTATGGCATTTCATCCTTTAGAATAGTTATTTAGGACAGTTAGTTAATTGTAAACAACGGAGTAAAGCTGTTTTTACATCTTCTGCATTATGAAATACAAGCACACCCAAAGCACTAGATCTGCACCTGTATGAATACAATTTGCTTCTTTTCCCAAAAGTTCACCCTCTTATCCCCCTGGCATTACTGGCTTCGCTCCCTCTCTTATTAACAGAAAGACAGGACTACTAGAACCCTATTACTTGTTTTAAATGAGAGATGTTCCTGTTGTCAGGAAATTAATATCAACACTCTCATACTCCATAATATAACTGTTGACTTGTCTTCTGGAAAAACAACAAACAGATACCAAATGGAAACCATAAGGACATACGGATGTAGCATCTGAGTGAGGTTCCATGTACACAGATAGTACGTGTCAATGCACACTCACTCTGCTGGAAAGTCCTTCCCTCTTCCCTCTCACCAGACAACACTTAATGCCAGAAGGGAGCTTTCTGGGTGTCAGACATTAGTCAAAATGAGAGCACTCACAGCATTTCTCTCCAGTTGGATGTTTTCAGGAAAACTAGAGTTGAAATCTTCCCTGAAAATGTAGACAGAATGTACAGTAGCAATGTCAAATGCAATAGGTCCCCACAGGAGAATGCGAGGCACATACATACCAGCAAACATCACACCCACATTTTGTGGTTCGCATTTCTCAAGCAAGGGTCATTCAATTTCCTGTGAGACTCCAGGAGTCAGCATAGGATTTACCAGTGTTGCCTTCTTACACGTCCTTTTATTTCCCAGTAAGGACAAAGCTTTTCGATACAGTTAAGAACTTACACAAGTTGATCAAGCTAATAATGTTCTTTGCCTTCCAGTTGCCCATGAGTAAAAAGTTGGGATATGATGTCAGATAGATGGAACCTCCTGCTGAGGAACGCATGTGGCTAAAACACCAGACTGGAATTTATAAGGTCAAATGCAATCCCAGGCCGTGATGTCTTGGGGAAATCATTTAATTTCACTTTGCTTTTTATCAGAAAGGTGTTTATAGCTTATTTTGCAAGTTCTGTGCAGAAAGAATGCTTATGAAGATACCTGCTAGAAGTGACACTAAGGTACAGAGTTACTTAGTACACTAAGGTACTACGGTAACAGAACTTCATGAAAGTCCTGTTTTTGTATGCAAAGTGCAAACAGATCTGGCGAGAGAAAGAATGCATGACAGTGCTCTGTTTTTCCCTAACAAAAAGTAACAAGAAGTTGGAAACTGGGTTTCTACCTGTAGCCTGGGTGGCACAGGACATTTCTATGTAGGAGCCAGAGACTCAGTCTTGGAAATGAATACTTACAGGCTTTAAGTAATTGGAAGGTTTGGCAACAGCTAAATACATAGTTTGATGGTCTACAATTTGGGCAGAGATATCTGAAGACGCACTTGAGAGCTTAATCTTCCTAGTCTCAAACTGTAATTACCGAACTTCTTGTGCGCAATGCTGTGATCACAAGAACTAGCCTGTGGGACTGAATAACAAAGCTCAAGAATTCAGCCTGCTGAGCTCTCCATGAAAAGAGTGTCGGGTATTTCTTGCATCTATTTCTCTTTATTATTACTGCTATGGTTCAGCTGTACTGCTCCTCCCTCTCTATGGCAAGCGTCCTCCTGCAGGAACACAGACGTGTTTTTCCATTCCTGCCTCCTAATGGGAAAGGAGCGAGCTAGAAACTTTGAAGAGGCTAATCTCTAAGTCTCCTGATTTAAATTTGCCACTCTGAGCATCTCATATGTTCTCTTCTTTTTATTACCCTATTTTACTTGAGTTATTAAGGAGCAGATTCTGCAGATCTCTAGCAGTAGGCAATCTGTGCAAGACCTCAGATAGTACACCAAAAATACTCGATGTCAGCACATGCCCTAAAAGGCTAAGTACATTTCCACACACAAACAAAATTGTTTAGAAAAAACAGCTATGTTTTATCAAAGGCGAATGTGAAGAGCATGCTGTGGCTTTGTGGAAGAAAGTTAAGTTCTCACACCTGAGGTTAGGATACGATCTGCTGGAAATGAGTTCTGCACAGAAGGACCTGGGGGTCCTGACAACAGGTTGGCCATAAGCCAGCAATGTGCCCCTATGGCTAGCAAGGCCAATGGTATCCTGAGGGGCATTAAAAAGAGCGTGGCCAGCAGGTCAAGGGAGGAAATCCTCCTCTTCCACTTTACCCTGGTGAGGCTGCACTTAGATTATTTTGTGCAGCTCTGTGCTCCCCAGTCCAAAAAAGACAGGGATCTCCTAGAAGAAATCCAGTGAAGGGCCACAAAGATGATAAACGGCCTGAAACATCTCCCGTATGAGGAAAGACAGAATACCCTGGGTCTTTTCAGCCTGGGGAAAAGAAGTCTGAGGGGGGAGCTGATTAATGTTGATAAATATCTAAAGGGCCGTATCTATGAGGCCAGGCTCTTTTCATGGTGTGCAGCAACAGGACAAGGAGCAATGACCTAAAATTTGTACAGAGGAAGTTCTGTAGTAAAATCAGGAAGGACTTTTTTGTAAGGGTAACAAAGCACTGGAACAGGCTGCCCAGGATGGTTGTGGAGTCTCCTTCCATGGAGATATTCAAGACCAAGCTGAACACCAATCTGTGGGAATGTACTGTAGGATACCTGCATTAGCAGGAGGGTTAGAAGGGTTAGACTCGATCTCTTGAGGTCCCTTCCAACCCCAGTGATTCTGTGATTCTGTGATGAGAGCTGATGATAAGGTGTTAAACCCAAAACTTCGTTCTTTCTTCCCGTTTCTTTCAGTTTGTCTTATAAAAAAATGCAGATTCTTTCCATAAATCTTTTTCTCATTTCCATCCATATGAGAGCAGCTCTTTAGACTACATTTCTCAGAAGGAATGTGTGAGGTCACAAAGACCAAGATTTTACCAGACACTGGATGCACATCTCCCTTGAACACACCATTTTGAGCCCTGGTAATGATAGAGCAGCATGTGTTATTTTTACACCACACAGAGAACAACTGTGAAGGTGAAGACCTGTGAGAGCTCAACATATTGCCAAACAAATCTTGCCACCACAAATGCAGGAAGAAGGGATTTTGTAAGGCACAGTCTAGCACTGCGATCTCAGCAAACTGTGTTTTTGAAACCTGGCTCACACCACACTGAATTAAAAGGGCATCTAATTTTACTGTGCTTTTGACTGGGCTCATTCACTGTTAGTCACATGGCTCTGTAGGCAGGAAATCCTGAATTCTCACTCATATTCTTTTCACATCAGATTTAACTGCTGCTTACTCACCTTTTAGCCTCCAAAGGACCAAAAGTCAAACACTTTCACAAGTGAGAAAGATGATAAAAATCCCAAAACAATTAACAGAAGAGGACACAGATATTCCCTTGAATTTTTTACTTTAACCAGGATTTTTAGGGTTTTTTTTTAGTATACAATTCAGGTAAAGTTTGTCTGTCCTGGAAGATACTGAATGACTGCTTGAAATTTGTTACCTCTCCCTAAGCAACATGTCCCAGTCATCCCTGAGCTGCCCATACAATGCAGCAGTCATGACAGTGCAAGCTCTTTTGGTTTGAAATATAGGCAGAAAATGTCAGCGGTGCTTATAAAACCCAAGTCTCAGGATCACGTGCAGCATCTCCACAGAACTCAGCCCTTTCATTAGTCCACCAGCAATTCTAACAGACACTGTGAATGTGCTCGGCTCCTCCCTGGCCATGCTGGTTTTGGCTGTCTGTCTTGGGATACAGCTGAAAAGCAATCTCAGTAAAAAGGACAAAAAAGAAGCAGCAGATGTTGAGCTGGATTCAGCTTCCAAATGAACAGAGGCATCACTCTGCCTTAAGTGTGACATTTACTTTGGATGGCCAGCTACTAATCCAGGCATCCCTCCTAAACCTGTGAAACTCCTTCAGCTCACGGCCAGTGCTGTGCTTCTGTATAGCTCAAATCCACGAATGTGTTTGGCATTTGCAGTGCCTGAGGCCTGAGCAAACCTGCTGCAGGAACCTTAATAAATGCACGCAATGTTTACACTGACACAAGAAGGAAACAAGATCTGCCATCTCATTCAGTCCCATCACCTGTTTCAGCAGCAAAGCATGTCAGCTAATCCTCCTCATAAGCTTAGCGGAGCTCAGTCTTAAAAACAGCTATGAATATTTGTCCCAAAGTTGCCATGGAAGTATTCGTCTGGTCCTCAAGGACTGGCTTCCAGTTTCTAGTCTACATTCACTAAAGGCAAGCTTATCCCTCTTTGCTCTTTTGCCAGCCCTGAGTGTTTGCTTTAGCAACCTACAACTCTTCTTGGTGCTTCCTTCCTTGAGACAGACATAAATCTCCAATATATCCCAGTCTGCATTTCCCTGGACTAAACAAGTAAAGTTCCTTCAATCTCTAACTGCATGCCAAGCTTTCCATCTCCCTGTAGTCCATGCGGGTTCTCACTACAGCATCAAGTCATACTTTTGGAGCACAACTGAAAGAAATGCAGATGATACTGTAGACACATTCCTCACAGTGGCATCTACCACAGCATTCCCATTTCTCTATCCCCTTTGGAAGTGTTTTGATGACAGCTGTCCGTAGCTGAAGTATTGAGAACTGCTCTTTGTGTGGCAGAAAGCAAGTAGGCAGGAGTAGCATGAGGCCACAGGGCACGCTCACAGTTGTGCTCTCTCTTCTGACAGGGTCACACCAATGAGATGACAACAGCTGCAAGCAGATGGACACTTCATAGCTATTTTCTCCAAAACGGTCAGCAGCAGCAACAGCTGTGCTTGAAAGGCAGTCAGGCAGTGCACCAAGAAAGTATGCCATCTTCCGCCAGCCACCTCTCTGATGGGCTGACACAGTTTCTTACCCTCTATTTGTCTTCCAAGAAAAAACGACACTGCGCTAATGAGTGAATGATTAAAAACCAGCCCAGGCTACTCTATGCCCTGGATACAATTACCAAAGTTAGAGTGCCAAGCTAAACACTTGCAGCTCATTTCCTTTGCATGAAATAGCATCAGAGGGGAAAAATAAAGCAGAGTTTGCCCACACAGCACTCTATCCACAACTTCAACAACTTTGGGAGAAAACCATTCCTTCCTTCACACTGTGCTCAGTTTGATGATAACCCACATCTGAACTCATGGGCACTGACTTTTCCGCAAGAAGAGATCAAGCTGCCCAGGAATGGAAGGAGGGAGAAGGAGAAAGCACTGTCCCTGTCAGGAAGCCCCAGGTGGCATCAGCCATGTGAAGGCAGGGGACATTGTCAGGACAAATAGTCTGGCCACTGAGGCTTTAAAATTATTCAGAGTAAATTAAAGCCAGCTGGAAGAAAGCCATTCTCAGAGGGGAGAGGAACACATCTCTGCCAGCAGACTGAAATGATGGCTTTAAAGTCTTTCTTTCTTTCTTTCTTTCTTTCTTTTCTTTCTTTCTTTCTTTTCT